>NC_000068.7:9417500-9530000 GCF_000001635.26 Mus musculus
ACCACCAATCAAAGAAAACACATGGTGGGATTTATGGCTCTAGCTGCAGTAGCAGAGAATGACCTAGTTGGTCATCAATGGGAGGAGAGGCTCTTGGTCCTTTGAAGGTCATATGCCCCAGTATAGAGGAATGCCAGGGCTAGGAATCGGGAGTGAGTGGGTTGGGGGTCAGGGGGAGAGAGAAGGGATAGGGGATTTTTGGAGAGGAAAACAGGAAAGGAAACATTTGAAATGTAAATAAAGAAAATATCTAAGAAAAAAGCTGGAGAAAGTGAGGGAGAAAAAAAAGTGTGTCATCGGAAGGGTGGGCTTTGCAGTCTTATATGCTCAAGCTACACCCAGTGTGGCACATAGTCTCCTGCTGCCTGTGAATCAAGATGTAGAACTCTCAGCTCTTTCACTAACACTATGTCTCCCCTGTATGCCTTCATGTTTTCTCCATGATGATTAATAATGGACTAAACTTATAAAACTGTAAGCCACTCCAAGTAAATATTTCCCTTTATAAGAGTCATCTTGGTCATAGTGTCTCTTCACAGCAATAGACACTATAAGTAAGACAGTGCCACTTAAACACATTTCTAAACCTGCCTCTTACTTCAGCCCAAGGGAAAGCCAGTCTCCTACATACTCTATAGCTAAATCCTAAGCCGCATTACAAGATGCTTGTCTGTTTAGTTGTCCCTTTCTTCTCCTGGTCTACAAATTTGTGAACAGAGGTATTTGGGGACAAAAAAGTATATATGCTTGTGACAGGTAAGGTTTACATGCAGGTTTGTCTGGCTGCAGACACAGGTATTCATAAATCTGTACCTGTCATGTGGAAGCCGGAGGACACCGCAGATGTTCCTTGGAACTCACATACTTCCTTTTCTTTCCAAGACAGTGTCATTCACTGGCCTGTAGCAAGACAATTAGGTTCAGCTATGGAACCAGTGAACAACAAGGATCTGTTTTCTCTGTTTACCCAGAGTGAGAATTACAAACACATACCTCCATGCCTAGTATGTTTCTTAAATATCTCTGGGCATTAAACTCAGATCGCTCTGATTAGGAGGCAAGCACTTTACCAACTCAATCATATCTCCAGCCTGGAATGTATTTTTTTTCTTTAATTTGTGGCTTGCATGTTATGCATTTGGTTGGTACTCAATTTGTGCTTATTGAATAAAATCCAAAGGAACATACACAGTATTAGGGTATCTTATTCATTTAATGAATACATGTTGAGATTAAAATGAGTTTCATGATCCTATTTATTTTATATTTTCCTTAGGCATATCCATTCCCAAACATGAGTTGTGAACAAAGAAAACAAAGAGAAGGTCTTCTGTGAAGTGCAACATGGACATTTGCAGAACACATCAAAAAATGTATGTTCCCATTGGCAAGTGCAGTGTGATGCACTATGAAAACCAAAATTGAGACACAGTTCATATCAAGTAACAAGAATGCCTCAGGCTTGGGAGATAACTAGGTAGTTACTGTGCTTGTGCACAAGTATGAGAACTCACAAAGTGTTAGGTGGGTATCAGACATGGCCGTACATGATTCAAACCTTAGGAAACAGAGACAGGGAATACCCAAAGCAAGCTGGCTAGTGACGATAGCTGTATTGGCAAGTCTTGGGTTTGACGGGAAGACCCCATCTGAGTGAATAAGGTCAAAGAGCAACCAAATATGATTCTCAATATCAATGTCAGGGGCTCCATATGTACAAGTACACATGTGCATAGGCACATGCCAACATATATAGAAATATATATATATACATATACATATATATATATATATCCCATACACCCCCCCCCAAAATGGAGAAAGGAACAGAAACAACCAATATCTCATTTTAGCAAAGGCATAGACTTTGATCAACAGTTTCAGATTTAAAAGACAAAACAAAACAAATAAATAAACAAAAACAACCTGATAGCCATCTTTGAAACCTGCCCTTAACTTCAATACACCATAAAGATATATTTGCATTCTTTAGTGAAACATTAATCATATTGATAATTTTATGTGTGTGGTGTGTTCACATGTTTTCATGTTCACATATGTGCAGGTGCAAAGTTAACAACTTCCTTTGTCACAGTCTACCTTACACACTGAAGTGGAGTCCGTCAGACTTGACATGGGATCCCATGTCTCCACTTCTCAACTTCTCAGATTCCAAGCAGGTCATGCTACACTTCACTGGTGTTTATGAGGTTCTGAGGACCCAAACTCTGGTCCTGCATGTCCTTTATGCACTGAGCTATCTCCCCTGCACCAATACTGCTAATTTTCAAATTCCTCGTGGCAGAGATAAATTTGCCACCTGTTTCTTGTGCATAATTTCATTGTGACATTTTACAATTTCACAGTTTCACTGATTTTATTATAGATTGATAGATAGTAGATAGTAGATAGATAGATAGATAGATTGATTGATTGATTGGTTGATTGATTGATAGATACTCACTACAAAGCCCTGACTAGACTGAAACTTAAACACATAGACCAGCCTGACCTCAAAGTCGCAGTCACAGCGCTCCCCTTGTCTATATCTACTGAGTGCTGAGATTATAAGCATTTGCCAAGATGCCCTGCTACTTTTATTCATTTTCAAATGGGACTTTCCTGACCGTAGAGATTTGCTAACAGACAAATAAGGCTGAACATGTAAAGGAAAATCCGAGAGGGAAATTGAAGGAAGACTCCATCAGCCGTCACAACTTTAAATCACTAAATGAATACCCAAATGCATTTTATTTTTAATTAATGTATATTATTGCATGAAAAACAAGTGAGTCTCAGACAGGTGCGGTTGCTCACCTCTGTAATTCCAGCACTTGGGAGGCTGAAGCAGGAGGATTTCTGTGAGTCTGAGGCAAACTCGGGCCAGATAGTAAGTTCCAGTTGACAATGAAACTGTGCCTCCAAATATATGAATACATAAACATTAAGAAAATCAATAAATGTCACCTCTACAAAATAATAAAAATAATGGGGCTCATGAAAACATTTTCCTATTTTGATGCACTTCAAACATGTTCCTTCTTTGTCACTCTTCTATTTTTAAACCAGTGTAAATTTGGTAAGCGTTCGAACATAAAGTCATTTGAGAAACACGCAGGTGATTCATGTATCAATGACGACCCCTGACCATTGCTACTGCCTGGATTAACACCTGGAGATGTCCTTTGTTGGATGAACTGGCTCCTAGGAGAGTCAGCCCCACCCCCTACCCCCGGGGAAAGGGACACTGAGCAGAGTGACAGTCATTTACCTCTGACCCTTGTCCCAAGTTTCAAATAAAGGAGGGATATACTAAGGTCCCCATGAAGGGAAAAGGGCAAGACAGGAAAAATGAAGGAAAGATAAAGGGGAGGGAAGGGGAGAGATCTGGATAATCTAAATGTTTGGAAGGACATTTATCTACTCTGCCCTGAAAGGATTTGGCAGTCTGGACACTGAACCAACAAAGTGTCCTTCCTATGCAGACCTGCCCATCGAGTTTAAAAAAAAAGTCTACAGGCAGGTTGTCCTTGAGACATTTCTGGAAATGTTTCTCATTGCTTACTGATTATAATAAACAGCTGATAATCTCAGAGTAAACCGCTTTCAGTGTCTGCCGTTTAATACTCAGCTGCTATATTTAGCATCAGTAGAAAAATAAAATTAGCCCTGACCAACACTGAAATTAAAGAACCCAAAGGGGCTCTAGAAAAATCCCCCTCGGCCACTGATACCTGAATTGAGTCGATGCTGACCTAAGTTCCCGAGAATGAGATGTAAAAGCTAGACGCTGACTATCTATGGCTAAAGGAGAATCACCTGGACTTGCCTTGAAATGCCAGCCTATCACATGCTCTATTCAAATTGCATCTTGGGGCATATAAAAAGATAAGAGTATAAATTCACTAAGAAGATTAGGAAAGGAGAGGCATAGGATGTCAGCGGAGGGCTTTCTCTCCAATCCATTTCCTTACCTGCTACAAAACGATATTGCAGGTTCTCTGTACCTCCCAAGACTACATCTTGTCCTGCCTAGAGCACTGAGACCAGTTAAGACAGACCAGCTGGCAAAAACATATCCCGTGTACAGGCAACCACTTTTAAGACAGCCCCATTCCAGTTGTTCATGACCCACATGAAAACCAAACTGCACTTCTGCCTCATCTGTGCAGGGAGGCCTAGGTCCAACCTGTGTATGCTCTTTGGTTGGTGGTTCAGTCCGTGAGAGCCCCAAGGGTCCAGGTTAGTTAACACTGTTGGTCTTCCCGTGGAGTTCTTATCCGTTTCAGGTGCAGCAGTCCTTCCTCCTATTCTTTCCAGAGCTGTTTCTTAAACAGGTCAAATCCTGGAAGATGGAAAGGTTAACATGGGCATTAATAGTGTTGACACACACACATTGAGACAAAGCTCTCTCAACTGTGGCTGAGTTAGGGAAGAGCAAAGTGACCAGACACTACGTCATCATGCATAAAAGATTGCAGGCTTTATGCTACTAGGGGTTCAAAGAGTACTTTGACCTCTTTTTATTTTGTTTTCTGTACCACACATGCACGCAGGCCCATGGAGGCCCATAGAGAGGGGCTGGATCTCCTGAACTGGAGTTATAGATAGTTGTAAGGCACCATGGAAGTACTGGGAATCAAACCTGACCCCTCTGAAAGAGTGGCCAGTGTTCTTAACTGTTGAGCTGTCTCTACGGTCCATCCGGAACAGGGATTTATAAAGCTGACTTACACCAGTCACAGATGAGACCACTAAATTTTCAATCAAGTTTGGTTTAACTGTAGTTAAGTGGAATCACGTTGATGGCTCCCCTCAATCATTGAATCTAACAAAAATTCTTCATTTCATTTTGCTGTACATACCATACGGTAAATTGAGGCAACAGCCCAGTTAGAAATGACATCATAGGGTATCAAGATGGCTCTGCATGTTAGGGCACTTGTAACCAAAGCTTATGACCAGTGCTTGGTCCTTGGGACTCACATGGTAGAAGGAGAAAACCAATAAGATGTCCTCTGATCTCCACATAAACACTTTGAAACATTAGCACAGTTACATGAGTACATGCACACAGAAATGAATGAATGAATGAACTAAATAAATGCAATAATGTTTAAATAGCAGAAGGCAGTGGTGGGCTCTACTCTGAAATCAGAATTTCTGGGAATTACATGACCCTGGCTAAGGATAAATCGGAGAATCCCAGCCTTCACGATGAAGGACTCAGAACTAGGAAGGTAAGATGCCTTACCTACTTCCTGCCTACATATGCTGCCATGAAGGCAGAAAGAAGCACCTGCCAACAAACAATGAGACCTAGTATGTAATTTTCACTGAAGATTGCGGCGAAGAGAAGGTGTGAGGCTGCCAACCCGCAGAAGAAAGCCCTCGCTGCCTGCCCCGGGTGAGGGATTGCAGAACCGTAAATCCCACTTAAACCCTCCCTCACTGGGCAGAGTGTACACCAGCAAGCTGCTTTGCCAAGTTACATCTTGGAAATTTCTAACTGAAAGGCTGAACTTGGGGAAAGCAGAATCAGAGAAAAAAAAAATCTGAAATTCCATAAGCAGAAACACACACACACACACACACACCACATAATTTCCTTGGGGCGTAGTTTGATCACCTTAACTTTTGTGCACCTTCTAAATTCTTTCGTTTAAAATTTTATTGTCCTCTACACACAGTGCAGTTTAAGAGCTGGCGAACTGGAAAACACTACAATTCGGTGGTAATTACAACAAATTTCATGTCCTTTGATTCCACATTTTTATCACCATCATTCCTGAAAATAAACCAGAGGTTGTGAATGGTTTGAAACAAAGCCATGACATAAAAAAAAAAAAAAAAAAAAAAAAAAAAAAAAAAAAAAAACCTGAAATTCTCACCTTTGATTTAACAATTTATTTGGCTATTGTTTGATTCACTGTTGGAGTCAATGGAAAAATTCTAGTTTCCTTTCTCTCCCTGAGGGCTCCTCTCCAGGCTCGCCCACTATACCCACCAACTCTTTTCCGAGGTTTTGATGTTCTAATTTGCTCATGGGGTACACATTTGCCTCCTTTGGTTTAATTAATAAATATCTCCTCTGACAAAGGAAGGGGGAAGGACGCATCTAATGTGTGAATTTGATCATTGTACTCGTCCCACTATGACCCTCACTTGAAATCTGTCTCCAGTCTTATCCGCCAGCTCCCTACTCCGCTTTGTCATTTGCATATCAAATATATCGTTGTAGGCCGGCTGCTCACAGGCATGGCCTGCAGACAGTTGCAGACCCACTTGCCCATTGGAGGTCGAGAAGAGCCTTTGTAAATTCACTGTGATTACAGGAGATGAATGGAAGCCAGGGGGTTACTTTGTGCTCTTCTTTGCTCTCTGCCCCAGAAATTGAGACCTCTGAAGTGTCCTGTCTTCATACTTTCAGTGTGTTGTTTACTTTTAACATCCTTAGTTTTCCTGAAAAAACTAGAAGAGCAAAATAAGATGCACAGTAGATGAGGTGTGTGTATGTGTGTGTGTACGTATGTGTGTGCGCGCGCACAAGTATATTTGTGAATATTTTACGTAGGTCAGACCCAAGTATCCTTCTCAAGCATTGTCCACGTTGTCTTTGAAGACAAAGCTGTTTAACTTGCAGGTCACCAACCCCACTGTACTAGCTGGTCACTGAGCTCTGTCTTCGTTCCTCCGGCTCTGGGATTGAACTCCGGTCCTTGTGCTTGCCTAGTAAAGCCCTTTACCAACTCAACCATCTCCACAGCCTCTAAACTTCAAGTCTCTTGTCATGTAAACCTCGCTGCGTATAAATCTGGCTTAGATGGATCCTAGTGTGGTGACAAAATTCAAGTGTTTCATTACAGATAATTAGGGCATGTTGCAAGTGCATCTTCAGGGTATTAACTAATACCAATATATATTCCCTTACAATGAGTCTCTCTTAAGCTTGGAAACAGCTGATGGCAGCTCCTGTCTCATATTCTTCTGCTCTCCTCCATTTGCAGGATTTAGAAAGTTAGATTTACTAAATTATGAGTGCCTTTATATCTCTATTTGCACCTTCCCTATTTAACCTGGCTGCATTTTCTACCGCACTCTCTTCCAAGAATTCACCTGTTATCCTATACTTGACATCCTCTGTTTGTTGGAGGACTGAAATGTAATATTCAAATATCTGGTAGGGGGAAAATATTTTAAAGATTTTACAACTGTATCCCAAAGCTGTGCTGTTCATATGATGCTCTTATCTAAAGAGCCCTTGAGAGATGTGGTCCCTGGCATCTGAAAGCACATTCACCACAAGAAGCAGCCTAAGGCTGCTGTCTGGCTTTTAAGAACTTTACACACAGCCCTAGAAACAAGAGTAAGAGGGAAATAATGCCGTCATCGGATACATCAATTACGGCCCTAGAGGTAGCATTGTCTCCTTTTGAAAAAAAAAAAAAAAAAAAAAAAAAAAAAAAAAAAAACCTAAAATATTACAGTGTAAAGATACATGTCTGCTCTATTCAATGTACTAAGTGGATTACGCAGGGGCATTGGAAAATCACATTGTGAGCCTTTATCTCTGGTACTATTATCCAGAAAATTGTTACATGATAGAAGGCAAGAGCACATGATTTGGAGGATGAAGGCCTGGGTCTTATCTCAACTTTGCCGCCAATTAGCCAATTAAGTTGAGTAAGCTTGACTCTACACTTGGACATCCATTTCTCCGTCTGTAATATGTGACAGTTGGACCATATGCTTGTAAGCTGAATGATGCTCTCAGAAAACTACAGTTACAAGAACTTGGGGAGATGGCTGTATTAGACACACACCCACACAGAGAGAGACATTCTTCTTGGACATCTACAATAAATATTGCCATGTCAGATGCATTATAATGGGCCAGTGAGATGGCTAGCCAGGTAAAGGTGCTTGCTGGCAAACACGAAGATCTGAGTTTTAGCCTTATGATTTACGTGGGTAAAGGAGAAAACTAACATTTGTGTGTTGTTTTCCAACCTGCACAGACACCCACATGGGCACACATAAATAAATAAATAAATAAATAAACTGAAAATAAGTAAATAAATAAATGCAAGTTTTATAATCTTGAGATAGTCTAATAACATCTTACAGATGGTCGAACCTTTCAGACATAGTGCTTATAAGGAGATGAAGGACTAGAGGGTTGGGTTTTTAAGGCTACAGGTTGGTCTAGTTCTCAGCCAAATATTCTGCTTTCTGTTGCTATTCACAGGAACAAGCTAATGACCTACCTTCCTTGCCAAGAAGCACTATTCAGTCTGAAGTCTGAAGTCTAAGCCCAGAAAACCCATCTCCTTTAAGTTGCTTCTGTCTTGTATTCTGCCCCATCAATGAAAAAAAAAAAAAAAAAAACCCTAGCATAAGCTTTTTCAGGTATAATTGGCCCTGCCCAGGGTAGAGTAAACCAGAACCACTTGTCAGTGTCCTGACAGAAACCTGAAATAACTTCTAAACTACCCAATCTGGATTCAGGCCCACGGTTTCTCTTCTGTTTAGTTTGGTGACTTTATTGGTATTATTTAACTTCTCTGAATATGTGGGTTGTTTCTTCATACAAAACTAATATCATAATGTCTACTTCCCAAGGTCATTATGGAGACGGAATGACTTAATAAGACACACAAGTGCGAGGAAGGAGCTGAGTTGGTTTGGTGCTTACCTAGCATGCACACAACACTGCCCTTGTTCCTTTGCACACTGTGTATCAGGGCTGCCAACACGAAAGGTGAAGACAAAAGTTCAAGGTCATCCTTGAGTACGAGGCTACACAGGAACTCATGTAGCCGCCTGAGTTACATGAGCTCTTACCTCAAATAAAAACAATGCTTAGCGTGTTGCTTAGCCTCTTGTGAGCACCATGCAAGTGTGGGCAATGTCATAATTAAACCTTTATCAAATACAACAGTCTGAAGAAAGACGGAGATGAGCAATATCGGCACTTGCTGGTGTCTATCCAGTGTCAGAAGAATCACATGCAGCCTCCCACTAAACCCCCCAATAAAATCAAAATTGTGGTGTGATTATTATATTTTACAGATGAGTATATCGGAGGTCTAAGTGTTAAAGAATGTGCCTAATTTGTCTGACAGTACAATGAAAAAATTATCTCAAACTTTGATACCCTTGCTTTTACAACCCAAGCTCTTTTTTCTATACCACACAGCCTTCAAGAGTGAAAAGGAATAAATTCCTGGTGTGATTTCATGAGGAAATGAAGTATACAAACCAAAACAAATGAAAATTAGAAAGTAACTCCCGTGCTGTTTCCCATCTCAATGATGTATTAATTGCTGGACCTTACAGCAGAAAGGCATAAAGGGAAGCAGGGGAGAGGGGACAGGCCTATAGATGGCTCAGCAAGTAAAGGCACAGGCTGCCAAGACCAACACCTTTGTTTGATCCCTAGAAATTAGATGGCACATTGACAGAACCAACCTCTGTAACTGATACACATGATACCTATCTGTATGCACACACATGGACACACACACATGGACACACACACACTCACATGACACACACAAAATAAATAAACGAACATGACTGTAGAACTTAAATAGAAATGAAGGGAAGTAAATTATTCTTAGTGGTTATCTGATTATAGTTTTGAAAAATTGCCTCATGTTTGAATTAACCAACTGCGTGTGTTCTATCCCACCTCACAGAGGTTTGCCTCACCTTACCTGACTCAAATTATTTTATTAGAGAATCATAGTTTGGAAGGAGGCATTTAAAGGTCAAATGAATTCTACTGCCTCCAGAAAGGACTGGATCAAAATAATTCCCAAATGATAATCCCTATCCTATCTTACTTTTAAATATTCGGAGAGGAGAAATTCTATGATATTTAGATTCAAAAATTGAAACTTTGCAAGGATAATTTTGAAAATAAAAACACATTAATCAAAAATAAAAGTGAGGCCAGGGAAATAGGATGACAAGATGAATTGATTCTTCATGATAGCAAGTGGTACCGTACATTAAAAACTGAAAACCGGGACTGAGGTCTTGGGGAGGTAATTTATTGGATATTAATCTTCCATTTTAGCAGGCAAGGCACAACTTTACTTAGATATGTCTGCTGCATCCAAAGTTTTAAAATATGGGGTCAAAAATATATCCCTGCCACACATCCCATTCTGCTCTGTTCATCTTATCGCTAAAACTGGTTTTCACAGCGGTGTCAAAGATGATGGAGCTTAGAGAGATTTCCGTTTTGCAAGTAAAAAAAGGGCAGACGGGAGGCGCACAGCCTGTGGTGTACTCAAATGGAGCAGCCAGCTGCCTAATTCCCATCATCAGAGCCTGTCCTGAGATCACAGGGCATCTGATTGAGCAGGCAACTTGCAAGGAAATGGAGAAACGCATGGGAGATTTCTCAGCCTTGCAATTCTCCATCTTTGCTCAGGGAGAGAGAGGGGAGGGACTGGATCAGCTCCCTGACTTAGCTGAGAGGAAACAATCCCCTCCTCCAGGGGTTTATGGTGATGAGGAATTCCTACCACAGCCCACAGAAGACTTACTTTTTAGCTTGGTAGAAGATAAACCACCTTAGCAGTCGGCATAGCCAAAGTGAGACCTCCAACATCTGGCACTTGGCGCCCAGTACATCACAGTGTTCTTGGAAGTCCTGGTCCACCTTTCTGAGATGTAGATGCATTAGGACAAGTGAAAACACAATGCAGAACACACCTCCTCGAAAAATGAACGTGGTCTAGCAAACGTTGAACTTTGAATGTTATTTCTCCATTATCAGAGTCAATGTGTGCCCAGGTGTTTTCCTTCCTGACAAAGAGAAGCAAATGATTGTTGATCCCTGGAAGAGTGACAAAAACTAATTTTCCAGAATGTAAAACAGGTGAAGATAGATAGATAGATAGATAGATAGATAGATAGATAGATAGATAGATAGATAGGTAGATAGATACTAGACAGATAGGATAGTGGATGAATGGATTGATAGATACTAGACAGATAATAAATGGATGGATGTATAGTTAGGTAGATAGGTAGATAGGTAGATAGATAGATAGATAGATAGATAGATAGATAGATAGATAGATAGAGTCCTATTTGTAATCATAGTAGCAATAGTAGTAGCAGCAACAGCAGTAGAAAATTCTAAAGTTACAAAATTGTTGTCATGCAAATTGCCAAAGAATCTTTGGTTCTGGCATTTCTTGCCTCTCCACCTAAGGTTGTAGTTAAAAGCAATAAGACAACTAGGCAGTGATTGCTTGGAAACCAGTTTGTTAGAAGGACATTCTGCAGTGTTTTTACTGTTTTTAAGGTCCACAGGCTCTTTCTGTAAGTAGGATTTCAAATAGGAAATTGTATGAGAGTGAGAAGAGCCAGAGACCTGCTTGAATCCCCCTAGTGCTTACTGACCATATCTAGCTCCTTCCAATCTTCTCCGCTGCCAAAAAGGGTCTGGCCCACCCTTATGGGAAAATACCCCCGTCCTTGTGGGGGAAACGTAGTTCATGCGTACAAACTGCCGAACAATCACCTATGAGTCCTGAAGAGGTAGATAAACAGGAACATTTATTTCTTAGGCTCCTAAGGAAAAAGTAAAATGTACTGCTTCTTTTCATAACCTTAGGTTCCAAAATAGAATTTGTGTCCCTCAGATTATGAGCTTTGTGTTCCTAAGCATAAAACTTGCTGAGAATTCTAACTTGTATTGTCAAAAATAAAAAATAAAAATAAAAAACTTCTCGGATGCAGAGCACATTCAAACTTTCTATCTTAAGAATAGTTTATATTTCAGCACTATCTATTAGTGTATACAAAGGCCCAGCTTTGGAAAGATTTCTCAGTTCGTGAATGACATCCAGGCCACACATACCTTCTTCCTTCAAAATTTCTCCTTAGTTTCACATGTTTCCTAACTTTCCTTGCAATGGAGACTTCTCCAGAAAATCTCCTTCAACAAGCAAACATGGCTGTGGTTAGAGGAGTTAAGGTGCATTAGCAAATCATCGTGCTTTAAGGAAGATCCATTTGTTAGAGCAACAGAGAAGACCCTTGGGGTAAGAGAGACACAAGATGGGTAAATTCAACAGGGCAGGGGCCTAACCTAACTACACTATTCTCTATCAAAGAAGATGGAGAACTAAAAGAATCCTCAAGACAGGAAATTGCCTGTCCAAAGCTAAAGTCAATCTAGGACCATGGGCCATTAGCTCCAGTTCCAGAGTGTTGGCAAACCTTGCTTAGATGTCAAATCTTGAGCTGTGTCCAAAGACCCCACAACGGTGGATGGAAGCAGAGGCTCCGTGATAGAATCCCAGCTCTGCTACTCTGAAGATATCCCTCTGAAGATATCCCTCTGAAGATATCCCTTCTGATATTTTACTGCCCTGATCTACAAAATGGGAATAACAAAAGCATCATATCCTAAGTATATTAATTTGTGGACAGTAGCTACAGTTGCATTTCTTAAAAATACACATATACACATACACTTAAACTTACATGTGCCTGAGTATGGACATACCAAAAAAGTTTGAAAGAATATACAAGGAAACTAAAATTTTCCATCATGGAAATTATGGCTTTCTTCTTTCTTTCTTTCTTTCTTTCTTTCTTTCTTTCTTCCTTCCTTCCTTCTTTCCTTCCTTTCTTTCTTTCTTTCTTTCTTTCTTTCTTTCTTTCTTTCTTTCTTTTTACCTATATTTTTCCTTACAAATTTTCTAAATGTCCTACAATAAATATGGTTTGTTTTCTTAAAACTATTTATAAAATACTAATTAATGTAGTCTATAAAAGGATGATACTTTGCATTTTATTTATGACAAAAAATTGAAACGGAAAACACTGTTCACTAATAGACATTAGTAAAGTATGGCTTTAATCATATACTAAAATTATTTTCTGCAATTAAAAATTATGTGCTGAAAAGTATGTATTGGAATAAAATATTCATAGTATTGCATATAAAAATTAAGTAACTGCTGAACAAAATTTAATTTTTCATTTACTAAAATCAAATATATTTTGTGTGGCTATAAATAGCACATATGCACACTCTAAAAATGTCATCCATGACTATTATTACTGAGACAGTGTAGCTATTTTTAATTTCCTCTGTGTAGTTTTGTGGGTTTTGGTTTTTCAATAATACACATTTATAGATTTTTTTAAATGAAAGAAAATACTAAATATTGTTGAAAATTAAGATAAATCACAATGTTGTTTAAAATAAAAGAAAGGTCAGTCACAGTTCTGGTAAGAAACAAAATATAGCAATGAAAGGCAGCTAACATCAATACTCAACCCACAAAACAAACATTTCCTAACAGATATGTTTAAAAGTTCACTTTCTTAATAAGTTAGAATAGTAGAATAAGATCCCTTAATATCACCTGGCATTCCTATCATTCTCTGACTCCATATCTAAAAATGTGAATGAGGTACAATCAGAACGTATTGAATTCTCAAAAGAGTACCAATTTTAAAGTACATTTTTATTTATCCTTTAAGACTCTCATACAAATCAAAATACACAACGTATTTTGATGATATTTACACACACTCCCCTTTCTGGCTCCACTCAGAGCCCACTCCCACCCATCCCTTCCCCAGCTTCATGTTCTCTCTACTGTCATCATTTTTGTCATTGGCATTGTTGTCCATTGAGTCCACTTGGTTCTGTCTATATGTGCTCTGGGGTAAGGCAAGCCATTGGAGTATGAGCATACAACCACAGGCCACAGGCCTGGAGAAAACTAACTCTCCCTACACTAGCAGCCATTAACACCAGCCTAGCTCTTCCGATGGGGCAGAACTCTGTAAGACGCTCTTCTAACCATGCTAAAAATTTGACTGCTTTCTTTTGTGTAGATTTTATACAGAGAATCACAGCTACCTTGAGTTGATGGGTACAGTGACCCTGCTTATCCAGAATGTCCTGTTTTGTAGCAGTCCTCCCCATCATCTGGCTCCTAAAATTCTTCCTGTCTTCCTTGGTTTTCTGAGGGGAAATTTAGAGTGAATTTTTTAAGATTTATTTTACTATTTAAATCAGATGCACATATGTATGCCTGTGTGTGGGTATATGCACATGAGTGCAGGTACCCTTGGAAGCCAGAAGCACAGCCTGGCATAAGTGCTGGCAAACAAACTCTAAACTTACGTGCCCAACCATTGAGCCATCTCTCCAGACATCTGAGAGTAGCAACCTTTACATAGTGTTCATTTATAGAAAAATCTCTCTCCCTCAGCACTGGGCAATAAATGATGGTATTCTCAAAACCAAAGATGGGAAGGGCCTGTTATAATCATGATCTTGTCCTCCAAAAGCTTTTTATAAAAGTTTGTTTCCCAGGGTAGCTCTTGGAAGCTAGTGGGGCTTTTAAGATTCAAGGCCTCAGTAGATATCTTGAGGTAGCATGGCTATGTCCTTGAAAGTGACAGTGCTCATCATGTGTTTCTTCCTTAA
Source organism: Mus musculus (assembly GCF_000001635.26). NCBI lineage: Eukaryota > Metazoa > Chordata > Mammalia > Rodentia > Muridae > Mus > Mus musculus. Next base: position 9,431,980 of record NC_000068.7, read on the forward strand.
GACCCCAAAAGAATGGATTCCACCAACCATGGACTGGAACCTCTAAAACTAAGAGCCCAAACAAACCTTTATAAACTGACCTTTTTTAATAGAATGGAAAATTAACCAACACCAGGGCTGAATTAATGCCCTAGGATTGGTAATTTTACTTTGTAATGCATCAAGCTCCAATATCTAGTCACTCTTTATCTCAAGACCATCAACAGGAATTCAACACATGAGGATGTGTGTGTGTGTGTGTGTGTGTGTGTGTGTGTGTGTTGCACATGAATGCCAACAAATGCAGGTATACTCTTCAAAAGGCAAAAGGAATAGAAAATTATGGCACCAAAAAGAGAGCTAGTTTTGAATCTCCTATTCCTCCTAGATCACCTTGACCAACATACTTGGGGTCTCCTCAGCTACCTTTCTACGAAATGGGACACATGGAACTGACCTCTTAAAGTTGCTGGGGTATCCTGGACATAAAAGTCATAGCTGAAGACATGAAACTTAATGTGAAGGAAATGCCAAACTCTTCTGAGAAGAAGAGAGAAAAATGTAGACTATGAACCATAAAAACCATAAAAACCATAAAAATGTTCTTCTCAGCATCCTGCAGTCTCAGTGTGGTGCTTCTGCTGGGAATTTCCTCTTTCAACCAGCCCTATGAAATGAAAACCTTAACCTTGGTGAGCCAGCCTTCTGAGCAAATCTTGAAATCATCACCAAGTTTCCTCAGCTGACATTGTGCTAACACCACAAGCTGGTTTGAAATCTCCTAACCGATGCCACCTATCCCCCCCACCAAAATAAAAGTCAGTCAACATGATCGACTTAGACTAGTCTTTAGCATAGGGAATAGGCGCCCTCCCTGCCATTCCATCAGTTTGAGAAAGAAAGTACATGAGGTATCCTGTCTTTGAATTTTAAGCAAGAACACACTTAACCCATGACCCTCCCCTCCCCCAAATACCATTTGTTCGGGTAAATCAGTAGAATCACAAAATAATATGCCCCTCCTCATAATGGCACAGCTTAAAATAGAATCACAGGCCCAGGATTTTGGAGAACTGGTTTCTAGAAGTAGCCATATTCATCCATGGTTTCCCACCTGTGTGTCTTCGTGGCTATTATCCTTATTCACCCTACAAACGCAAGCACTCCCGTTCTGCAGTGTTCTCACCCCAAGAAGACACAAAAGCATTCGTCAAAATAACAGAAGTCTGCAGCCTTGCAAACTCCTTATTTCATAGCATGGAAAGGGAGAGAGAGGGAAAGGGAGGGAGAGAGAAAAAAAAGTAGCCGGAGTTCCTCTGAACCCCCTCCTGACATTTCCAGACTTATTAGCCAGTTTTCACACTGACTTCAATCAACCCCTCTAATCCTCCAAGGAAAGAGCATTTTTAATTCACCGATTGGCTGATAAGCTTGAAGCCAAAAAATGATTTACACGTAGATGAATTGTGCTTACAAGATGGAACTTGGAGCATTAGAAGCGGATCTGAATTTCCTATCTGTCATTTTATGTGCCACATTCATTTTTTTCTCTGCCATTACCCTCGCTGATTGCAATCTTTCAGCGCTATTGGGCCCCTGCTTCCACAGTTTTTAATCTGCCTTTAATCCCATAGATTTTAAATATTCCCGGCACCGAGAGACTGGAGGCAATTAACTGCCCTTCTGATGCGCTTCTTATCAGTTGCCTCCTTGTATCTCTCAGAAGCAGCCTCAAGACACTTCCAGGCTGACAAATACTACCAGCATTTCAGATGAAGCAGCCGCTGCAAAGGGAATGCGAAGCCCAGCTGTGCGCTGTGTTGCTGGGGAATCGAAGTCCTTTCTGGAGGAGGAAACAGAAGGGAGCTTGGGAACAGAGAACAGGCACCTTGTGCCAGAAACTCCCGATTAGAAATAATGCTTCCTGACACATTGTTTGCTTTTTAGTTTCTAATGTGTATCATCTAATCTCTTTAATCTGATTGCCATTTTTTAACTCGAAAATAACTTCCTGCTCTCCACCTTTCATGGGGAATCCCGAAGGGCTGTCAGAAGGGGACATCAAGAAGCATTAAGCATCTTGACACTGCTTCCTGACTCCTTTCTGGATCTGAGTTAATTTAAATTCCCTGACCATTCCTTGATTCACTTCTATCATATTTAATGATGTCCCTTCAAACTTGAAGGGATTTTAGATTTTGTAGAACTTTGTGCATCACCTGCTACGTCAAAAGCTGATGAGCTTTGGTAGCAACTGAAGTCTCTCTCAAGGTGACATAGTTGATTCTCACAAAGATAAATCAGTGTTATTCACTAAAGTGCTCTATTTCATAGATCTATACCTTCCTCTGTGCTCTGGAAACAGCCTGCTTTCTACTAAAAGGGTATCCTGTGTACCTATAGAAGCAGTCACATGCACAGCAAACTGCCCTCTGACTTCTCATTGAGTCCAGCTCTACCATCCTCAGGTATGATTTCTGTTAAAAATTTAATCTATCCTTGTTCTTATATAGTCAAATGTTCAAATGAAGAACTTCCGGGTTCAAAGATACAACCCGAAACATAGGAACACTTCCATACTTGCTAACATTTCCACATCTTATTGGTTCTCTTTCTTAGACACCCGGTCTTCTAAACAGATATGTTATTTGATTGCCGTGTAGCTTCCAAATGACCATGCTATTTAGAATTTTGTAAGTAAGATGTGTGCACTGTTTTGCATGGTCGTGAATGTGTATGGGTGCAAACACACCCATTTCTTATAATTCCTTGCAATTAGATAAGAGTGCCCTCAGTCTGCAGAGAAATTGAATGTCTTCTTTTTGGATAGTTCATCTACCAGTCCCTTTGGTTCATGCTGACATCGCCTAGCGCATGTGCCATAAGCACTCCAGGGAAGGAGCGATGTAATCCTCCCTCAGTAGGGGAAAAATGATCTAAGTTTCTGACTTTACTCAATTTAAGGACTGGTCCTGAAACCTAACAATATTTTCTCAGGGTGAAAAATAGGCATGACCTCAACAGATCATTGTGTATCCAACACGAGTTCTATATCTTTTGGAAGCTTCTCTATTTTTTTTTTCTTTTTAAGTACAAAAATTATAAAGAGTGATGTCAAACAGGCAGAAAGGATACAGTAGAGAAGACAAACAATGTGCTAAGTGCATGTGGCTAATTGATTGGCTCCACTTTCTACACTTAAAAACACAAGCCCTTCCATTCAGCAGCTGTTGAGAACCAAGAACATGGTAAATGGTTGGATTGTGTAGCATCGCCATGCCCTGTTGAGAGGTTGTTTATAAACAACACCCGACAACATAAACAAGGAGAGATTCGGGAACCATAAGGGATGAGGGAGAGGCTGAAACCGGGTAGCAGCTCTCCCTGTGTTGTGTTGCTGTGGCTTGCAGCTTTGCTTAAGCATTTTAAAGATTCTTGCAGGTCTTTTTCAAGCTGCCAGCTCTAGCCTACGAATTATGGTAATGTGCCACTTCTGAGCCCTCGGCAGGATTTGCAACAGAGAAATCACATCAGCCTATGCTGATTAACAATTCCATTCCATCCAGAGATTTATATAAAAAAACTATCTTACATTTTGCTTTTTAATAAGAATGATCGCTATCTCAAATTGAGTCCCAGCAAATTTTAATAAAGGCCCAAGGTTGAGTGGCATTTTGCATGCTGATTTAGCTGTGATTGCTCGCTTTTGATGAGCACTAGCCTGGCATGTATAGCTCTCCTCAGAGCAGGTTTAAAGACCAGGAGTGAGGAAAAGGATAAAAATAAAAATTTCCAACTAAAATTCAAGGTCTTTTCTCCCTGTGATTGATTACTAAATAAATACCAGCATGTATCTTTCGATTTAGCCTCAGGGGAAAATTCCCTACAGCTAAACAGCTGTTTAGGTATTTTGTTGTTGTTAGTTTGTCTCTGTTTGTTTTTCGTTGTATTTTTAATAGCTGCTAGAATACCAACCTGTCAAAACATTAACTCTGATTACTGCAATTATTTTTAAATGACACCATCAATCTTTTTATCTGTCTCTTGCCCTGATACTTCTTAAATCAAACGGAGAAAGAGCAACAGACAGGTGGCATTTTGCTTTCTCAATGAGTAAATTGTCAATAGCTAAAGGTCTCTTGAAGGGAAGACTCACCTTTGCTAAAATCAAAGGCAAGTTAAATATTCTGAACAAGAAATCTTGATGTAAGTTAAGGGTGTCAGCCTGTGCCAACTGTTGATGGGTATCTTCTCCTAGAAACCCAAGACTATATGGTCACAGCCCTTATAGCTGTTTTGGAGTTACTGTGTATCTTTACTAACTAGGGGAAAAAGTGACTGATGTTTTTAGTGAGCTATCATGCATATCTGTTGACAGACTTCATTGATATGTGGAGTTGTGTTTTTTAATTTCCCACCCTATCATGAAGGTCATTCCAGATGTTTAAAGTTTACCAGCTTCCCAAAACAGAATTCAAATGAAGCTGAAAAACACAAATGTGATTCACTTCATTGGCTAAAGATCACTGGATTTCATCAACCAGACTGGCTGTAAGTTTCTAAAACTTGGATCATGACCTAGAAAGAGCTGCTACTAGACTGCAGAAATAACTAAATCCTCAAAAGCATAAAAACATTTTAAACCAAATTCTAGCAGTAAGAAAATAACTTTTTTTAATACTCAAGCATTTCTTAGATACAACATTTATCAAACACAAGCGCACATGTGTGCACATACACACACTCACACATATAAAATAATTGTTTATAGAGGAAAATAGAGAAGTGACACAACACAATAAAGACAGAAATCATATGAGTTATTGTATTATATAATAGCTTGGGTCAATGTCAATTTTTTTCAAGTAGTTGTGCTTATAATTGTTGTGTTCCTCTAATCATTAACTAAGATGTATTGAGCATCCATGATAAACCATTTATTTACATTACTAAGTCCTAAAGAAAACAACCATATTTTAAAAGACATAGGGTCTAGGGAGATGGCTCAGTCAGTGAAGTGCTTGCTACCTAAGGACAAAAGTAGCCTGAGTTTAGAACTCCAGCACCTATTAAAAAAACAAAGCAAAAAAAAAAAAAACCAATAAACAAAAAAACATGCATGGTAGTATACATGTATAATTCCAGTGATGGAGCTGCAGAGACAGTCAGATTCTTGGAGCTCATTGGATACTGTCCTAGCCAAGCCAATGACTTCCAGGATTAATGAGAGACCTTGCCTCAAAAATAAGGTGGACAGGAACCAAGGAAGACACCAGACCTTTGTAAGCCACATAGATACACACAGACATAAATCTTATCTTTAGGTGTCCGCCATTTGCTATGAGAAGTCTGATGGTTATGAAGTAGGGTGGTGGTGCCTTAGCAAGAGAAGATACTGGGCACCATGGAGACATGGATGAGAAGGCAATCAGGAAAGATTCCTAATGAAGCAACCTCAAAGCTGAGTCCTGATGAGTTCATCATAGTTCCTTACATTAAAAGAGACTGGAGAATTTTGACTTAGAAGAAACAGGAACAAAAATAAATAAATAAAAAGAATCCTGACTTCTGTAGTAGCAGGATTCTCTGACATATTTAAAGTAGATAATATTTGTAAGTATATCCTACATGTGAGTTATGAACAAAAACTCTACTTCTTGTTTCATGATCTCCACATTTTAGGAAAGGTATCATAAAATGGTGCTTTAAAATAAAGCAAAGACTAAAATATGAAGCAAAATAGGTCCTATGGAAAAATAACAAGGGGCATGAGGAATGCCTTAAATTGAGTAATGAGAAAGGATCTAAGAGATTTTACCTAAGAGACATTGGAAAGTGACTTAGTTTGAGAAGTCTGAATTGGAAAAGAATAAGACTATATATAGTGATCCTAGGAGACAGGAGTTGCCTTAGTGCTAGTGGGAAATGGAAGTTATCTGCAATAAGTCTATGGTCTTTAACTGAGGTAGGTCATCGTGGGGATAAATGGACATTTACAGGAGGTACTGAAGATGTGGCATTGACAGAATCTTATCAGGCTGCATGGGCTGGTCAGGGAAACTGGATGTCAGCAATAAAACACTTGGCTTAGGCAGTACATGATGGCCACTGTCCCTGGTACGTGGAGATCAGGCTTAAGGAAGGAAAGGAAGGAGTGAAGATGATGAGTGGTGTTCTGTGTTGATAGTGTCATATATGAGCCAGTAAGTGTGGATATGAGCGTGGTTGTATGATCTGAGACAGTAGCATGGCGTTATACACATGCAGTTGGTTATGTAAATGCACAACTCACTAGAAGATCGATTTTACAAAAAGAGATATAGAAGCATTTTCCCTGTCCTAACTGGCTGTAATTTTTTTAAATTTTTCTCTTTCTTCTCAATGTCAACTGTTATCTCTGTACAAAATTCTTCTACTTACTTGGTACATAAACACCTTACATGTTCTAACACCTTACTTCTCTGTTTGCTCTGTTTAGTAGAATCCTTTGTTTGGAGCATATTATGTACAAATCAAAGTTCCAGCCTTCCACTGAAGGGCACAAATGCAAGAAGCAAATCCATATAAAATAAGAAAAGTTCTATGGGATCTTTAGCAGCTAGAGCATAATTTATTAACAATACAAGCAAAAGACTATAAAAAAAAATCAGAAGACACCCATGTAGGCTAAAAACATCAGTGCTCAATGAGCATATGAAAGAATAACTAATCTCACAAGAAAAAAATATGGTTGAGAAGCCAACAAAACATCCCTAGAGTCTTCAAAAGGTAAAGGGATAGGTTGTTTTATTTTTTTAAATCTTCTGCATTGGACAAGATAAACTAGACAAGGCAGCTCCATACCCTATTAGTAGAAATGTACATTTATAGTGTTTGTGGAAGAAATTTGTCAAATGTAACTGATTCATTTTCTCCCTAATAAAACCTTTGAGAACTTATCCAAAGAATGGAATCAACACTCACCATAAATATTCCAGTAGAAGGTTTGCCCACTAAGCTTTATGGACACCCAGGGGGAAAAGACCTGGACATTCATTAGTAGGCAATTTCCTAAAGCATGCATGATATAGAATCACATAATTCATAAAATATCATTTAGACAACATTTAAGGACACAGAAATAGTTGCAATATATTTTTCATAAACATAGTAATCATTATTAACTATATAAAATAAAAGGAGACAGATAGTATTCACCAGCTATAGCACATGGATAGTTCTTTTACATATAATCTTGTGGTCTTGTTCTTTCTCACATTTTTAACTGAGACAAACGCTGAAACATGCGTGGTTAAAATCAATGTCTTTGTATCTCTTATATAGGAGAAAATAAGGTTTCTCTAATGTCTTTAATATTGAAATATTGGAAATTTTCTCATTGGGTGACAAATATTTCGATTCAAAACAGCCACATTAATGAAACACTCACAAAATAACAAAAGACTGGTAGGTCAAAGGTAAAATGGGCAAAAACCATGCACATCAAATTTATGAAAGAAGGAATTTAAATTTTTAATATTCTATGTGTGTACTATTGAATAGCACTCGTTAGTTAACATTTAAATAAAACCCAAATAAATACTGTTTTCTTCTATCAGATTAAAGCACCATCTGGAAAAGTTTCTATGCAATAGTCATCGATCTTGAAGGGCATAGGGATTATGTTCTGAATTCTAAGAGTCCTTTAAAGCTAAAACAAAAACAAAACAAAACAAAAAAAAAAAAAACAATCAAACAAAAAACCATTGGGAAATAGTAGAACCTTTAGGAATGGGGCTTACTGACATCATTGTAGGTCATTTGAGACATGCTTTCAGCTGGCATATTAGAACCTAATCTCTCCTTCTTTCAGTCTTTTGCTTCCTCATAAAGCATGAACACATGAAATGCTGAGGCTGTGAGCCAAAGCAAACCTTTTTTCCTAATAAATTGATTGCCTCATATATTTTGTCATAACAACAAAAGCTAAACTAACACAATTGATAAAGTAGCAATTGCATACATAAGCAAAGGGGATATGAAAAATATTTCCATGTCAGAAAGTATACTTTACATTTTATTAGATAAATATATGTGTATATAAGTGAAATAATGTGAATTATGCTTTTAATTAAAAATAACAGGTGATTCATATTTCCCTTATTCCTACTGATATTTCCAAAGGGATGAATATTCTATAAGCCTCAAAACACAAAGATTTTTAAAATTTCTACATTTACTTAGTTTAGGGTTTTTTTGTACTTATTAGCATCTTTCCTTTTAGGTAGGACCATCTTTGACTGTCCGACTCCCCTTTTCTTATTCCTATAATTGGGTTTCAACTCTAGAAAACTTACAGTTAATAAAAACTGATTTTACAACCTATGCAACAAAGCTCATGAATATCCCGAGATTTTTGTAAATACCACCTTTTAAAGAATTATTTTTACTATTTTTGATTATGTATCTCTGTGTGCATGTTGAGAGGTCAGCGTGTACCTGTGAGTGCAGTGCTGGAACTTGCTGAAGCTGGAGCCATAGGCAGTTATGAGCCACATAACACGGGCGCTCTTAATCTGCAGCCTATAAATAACACATTTAAAACAAGTATTTAAAACACATTTTAAAATAGCATAAGTCATGTTGTCAATAGGTGTCAAAGATTTAAGCTATTTTAAAAGCATACATTGTAATTTAAAAGTTGGCATGTGCCATATACCCAAAAATTATCTAAGTGGAATATGTGTGTGTGTGTGTGCATATGTATGTGTATATATGTTTATACATCTGTATTGGAGCTATAATTATCATTGGTTGTATAGTTGACTTTATATGGAAATGAGATATTTTCAAGTGATAATCTGACAAAATCATTCTACTAAGAGTTGTGGAGATAGCTCAGCAGGTAAGAACACTTGCTCTTTGAGGATAAGAATCTGAGTTCAAGGCCACAGCTCCCACATAAATTCACGGTATAGACCTTTGCATCTGTAATCCCAGTGATGTGGGGTCAGGTGTTTTGGGGTGGCAATTCCTGTGTTTTGATGGTCACCAGCCTAGTTTCATGTTTAAATGATAGACCCTGTCAATAGAGACTAAGCCAGAATACAAGATCCTTTGATCTCCAGACATGTGTACCTGCATACACATGGACAGACACCACTATATAAACACATAGAGAGAGGGAGGAGAGCACGGATAGAGTAGATATTAAAAGGCAATGATAGAAAATAATACACTAGTTTTATCTTATTATATTTTATTATTATTATTATACCTTATAAGCCTATTTTTTCTAATGAGAGTTAGAAAAAGGGTAGATCTGAATGGGAGTAGAGGTGGGGAGGAACTGGGAGGAATAAAGGAAGGGAAAAATCAGAATATATTATATGAGAAAAAATATGTTTTCACTAAAAAGAAAAGTATGTAACCGATGATCACTAGATTGCTAGCTTTTCTCTGCATTACCAATTCTACACAAGTCATTTACATATCTTTCTGTGGGCTAACTCTAAGGATAACTCCTCCATCGGAAGAGCAGGCACAGCATCTATGCCTACAATTCTTTGAAGAGCTCAGAAAAGGTGTTTTAATTCCATTTTTAGACTAGAAAGAAAAGTATGGACTTTTTAGGTGGAAGATTACATTTATGTTTACAACAGAGTAAGTCATGAAATATCATAGTAGCTGGGCATAATGGCACTCATCTGCAATCTTACAACTTATAGTTGAAGGCAGGAGAATCAGGAATTCAACACCATTCTTGCCTACATATTGAGTAGGAGTTTAACATGGGCTATGTTGAGATCCCATCTCAAAAAAGCAAATATATACATGTTTGTATGTGTGTATACGTATCAATTTCATTTTTCCCCCACAGGAAGGAAGCATAAGGACAAAGATGTCTAGAGATCTAGTGCACGGTTTAGGCTTTCAGAAAGGTAAATGACCAAGTCAGTATCCAAGGTGATAGGGAGATAAAAGGGTACAGCCAAGAAAAGATGGAGGAGTCTTGTATTTTCAAGACAGTAGAATATGAATATATGTAAATACCCTTAACACTACCAGGTATAGAGTTGACAGACAAACTCTCTGAAGTATGTTCCATCCAGATATAGTTTTCTTGCTCCTACATTTTCCAGAAAGCAATTGGCTGAATACTTTATAGTCTCTGATGCAGCTTCAAGCCTTAATTTTATGTACAATATTGATTCCAATATAAGAGTTGTTTGCATAACAGGTCATGAGTACAAAGGGTTACGAGTTAGACAAACATTATCAATGGGTATAAACACAGAAGTGTTAGAAAAAAAATGGATGTTCATTCTTTTTGTTCAGAAAGAAAAACCTTTCTGTTATCATGACATCACTTCTCCCTTTTTAGTAACAAGCCGTGAAAGAATATGCCTTCACTCTTCCATTGCTTGCCTTTTGAAGTTAATTTCCAATCCTAACTGGAAATCAGAAATGGTGCAATCTTTTGATATGTTACAGAGCAATGAAAATTTAATTTATATAATATCTTCCCCTTTTTAAGTGCCTTGTTCAATTGAAGCCAAAGCAACTGTGAATGATGGCTAAGTTAAGAATAAAAAGTGAGATCAAAGTGATGTCTGCCATTATGATTTCAAACAGCATGTGCCACTTGGGAAGTTTGGGGGAGAAAATATTAAAAAGGATACAGCCGTCTAACTGAAATGGGATACAGCATATAGAAAGTGAGGCACTCATTAAGTTTCTCAGCTATTCTGCCCACATAAAAGACTAAAGGACAATTATGAAAATGAACAAGTGTATTTATTGAACAGTAGAGTCTTTGTATGTGTTCGCTTATATGTGAATGGGTGTGTGCATGCTTGCACATGCTTGTGTGGTGTGTGTGTGTGTGTGTGTGTGTGTGTGTGTGAGCATACACGCATGGGCATGCTGCAGTTGTTGGGAGAGCATCTCTATTCTATTACAAATGTGCCCCAGGAGTTTTCAGCTTCAAAATCTGTATATTTCACCATCACTACTAGCTCTAATCGCTTTGAAAGTACCTGGGGAAAGTACTTAGTTGGGAAAGGAAGTAGAAAAAGGAGAAGCTCAGGGGGCCAGGTGAGGAGTGCCCTGTCCCTCCTTAAAGACAGTGACTTCCCACTCTGAAGAATGTGTTAAGCTAGTTTTAATGCACTGATGGTTGATCAATAAATCCTTAAACTTGCAGTTAGCAAGAAGAAATGGTACAACTCATAGGAGTAAACTTTCTGTAGATGAACAAGCTTTTATCCCAAGTGCCAAGGGCACCTTGGACACCAGTCCTTGTTACCTTTAAGCTCTGTGCATGCATATCAATAGGGGTGAAGTGGGATCTAGTTTGCTGCCAGCAGAGTCATTTGTTGAATGTCAGAAGGCTTTCTAGACCACATACAATGAAATTCCTGAGAATTCTGGCTTAAGTGGTAGGCTGGCCCAGGACTAGTTTGTTTTGTGAACACTTAAAACCTCAGAGGAAGGGGAGATAGTGGGGAGGGAGGTCAGAGCCAGCAGCAAAGTTGTTGGAGGACACTCTTGTGTCTCTGACACCTAAAAGCTCTTTGTCAAATGAAACAGCACATCTGGAAGAGCCAGCTGCTGGGTGCTCCCTGACGCTGTGCCCAGAGGCCTGATAAGATGCTATCAGGCCACCCCTCTAAGTACTTTAAGCACTATACACAGATCACTGGAGCAATTACCATAAAGAGCAAAAGATATGGGCCTTTATTGATGGAGATTAATATTGAACACCAGGACATTGATTTTTTTCTCGGCATCGTATTTCTGATTGTAAACTTGGTTTGCAGCCACCTGAGGTTGATTTGAGCTTGTCATCTTCCTGATGCTACTTTGAAAATCCACTAAGAATAAATTTGAAGTATTTCTAATGTAAAGAGAAATGGTTTTACCCCCATTCTAATATATATGATAACAAGCACTTGCTCTGTCTGCTGTATTCTAGACACTATATAAGGTACTGAGCACACACACTGTAGTTTAAGTCTCACAAATGTGCATCTAAGGTAAAGACACCAGCAGCATACTTCATATGAGGAAGCTGATTATCACAGGTATTGGGAAAAAATTCCAGAGCCACTTAGAAAAGGCATAGTGGGTCTTGAGAGATGCTCAGGAGGTAAGAGCACTTGTGTTCTTACAGAAGACCTGGGTTTGATTGGCAGCTTCTACATCATGTCTGCAACTCAGATCTAGGGGATCTGATAGCCTCTTTTGGTGTCCACAAGCACTGTATGCTCACGGTATACTTCATACATACATAATGATGTACATATGACAAAAAAATAAATAATTGTTTATTACAAAATTAAAGAGAATAAATCTTGATGTTTATTACTGTAATGACTGTTATGGTATGAATGTGAAATGCTCTCCTAAGCTCATGTATTTGAACACTTCGTTCCTCATTAGTGGCAGTGTTTGGGAACGTTCTGGAACCTTTGGGATGGGTGTAGAGTCTCCCTAGAGGAAGTGCGTTACCAGAAGACTGGCTCTGAGGTTTTACAGCCTGCTGTCACTTCCTGAGTGCTGATGTCATGTCACTGGTGGCCTTCCACTCCTGCCACGTGCATTCCCTGCTAGGATGAAATATACCCTCTGAAACTGTGAGCCCGAGCAAACCCTTCCTTCATTCAATAGCTTCTCATCTGGCATTTTGTCATAGCAATGAGCCAAGCAAGTAACAGAATGCAAACACATAAAATAATTGATGCCCGAAGGGTCCAGGAGGGAGTTGTTCTGCATATGAACATCTCAAAGAGAAGCACACTTACTGTGCACTTTAATTGCTTAGTGTCTGTGTTGTGCACACATGGGTGCATGCATGGTGCAGTGTGCAAATGGGTGTCAGAGGACAACTTTCAGGAGCTGGCTCTCTCCAAGCACTGAAGGTTCCGGGGATCAAACTCAGGCCACCTGCCTTGCAAGTGCTTTTGCCTACTGAACCCCATCCCACTGGCCCAAAGCATCCTTAATTTTGATAAAAATCTAACTTACCGTTTCTCTTATTAGTGGTACACTTAGCTACAATCAAAATGAGGAAATTCTGTGGAGGTGGCTTCCATTTGGGACCTGGTTGATGGTATCATGTACAGAGATCTCATACATGTTAAAGCAGGTGAACTTGTCTTTGTTTTGCCTTGTTTTGTTTTCTGTTACTGTGATAAAATATCCCAACCAAAGCAACTTAAGGTACAAGGGATTTTTATGGCTGACAGTTCACAGGTTTAGTCAGTCACCAAGGCAGGGACGTTAGGGAAGCAAGATTTTGAAAGCAGCTGGTCTCACTACAACCACAGTCAAGAAACAGAAAACTGGGAGAGTTCACTGATGGTCAGCTCTTCTCTATTTTATACAATCCAGAACCTCCTGCCCTGGGAATGATCCTCCCTACACAAAGATGTGTCTTCTGTAATCAATTAATGAAACCTTCCCCATAGGCATGGCCAGAGGCATGTTCCCAGGTGATTCTAGAGTTGTCAAGTTGACAGTTAACTACCCATCACAGAGCTAAGCAGCAAAAGTAGGAAGGTCGATTCTTTATAAATCTATTTTATATCTACTTTTATGTCCAAGAGTGGCCTGACTATACCAGACAACAGTCAGAGCTCTCTGATGCGTAAAACATCATATTTTTCATTAAAGTCTATAAAAATGAGCATTTAGCTTTGACATATTTTTAGTAAGGAAGTGGTATGCTTGTATTCTGACAGTCCCCATTTTTAACATTGTATATGCTAGTTTTATGCTAATTCCAACATGTGACCAACCTGTAAGAATCGATAATTCAGGGTATAAGGATGCCCTAGAGTCACACAGCAATGTTATATCTGTAACCAAGTATGGCACACAGGATGAATGATTCTAACACATGGTTCACTTACAGAGCACCTAATAACAAATGAGCCTGCGGAGGGGGTCTAAGTGCCCCAACACATTAAGAACTATTCAGAGCTACTTGGTGTATTGACTCTACCTCCAGATAAACAAGATCAAACAACCTCTGTCCTTTCTCAGCCTTTGTAACTAATCAAAGCCTGAAGACCACAAAAGTACTTTCTAATTGGTTTCATTGTTTTGTTTATTGTGCTTATCACAGGGCAGTTAGCATTTACTCTGACAATGGACCATCCTGACATTTTGGTTGGTTTTAAATAGCTGTTAATGGTTGTCTAGGGTTCATCATGGCTAGTGAGCTCATGCTCACTGACTAGGTGACCTTCAATTAGAAAAGGACTGGATTTTACCTTGCAGGCCTTAGAAGATGCAAATTTTGATATGCGGTATGTGGTAGGTTTGTGTGTGAAGACAAAGACTCACACCTACCCTATGAATGCAGCAGTGCTAATGGAGTAGGCTGCCTGAATTCTCCACTTTTATAGTCTTCCTCATGTAGGATTTCTCTCTGCATCCTCTCTCACCTGCTTTGATGCCTCACAAAATTCACCCTCAGTTCCATAGGCTGAAATAACACATGACTGCATTGCTGGCCCACCAGTCACTGTGCTATCCCTAGGCTCCTTGTCCTTCTTGTACGATTTGTTACCTACTCAAGTCTTTTTCCACTCAGCTAGTTTCCTAAAATGATGCCTTCCTTATTTGCTTTTCTAGCTTGAAGGTTTACAAATAGTTCCACCTAGTTTGGGATGTTTAAAGCAAGACTAAGGACAAGTTATTGACTTCTTTTCTTTCGTAGAGTGTTTCTGGTGTTGTACTTAAGAACTCTTTGTCGACCCAGAGCTAATAATTCTTTACCCAAGGTTAAAGTTGGAGGAAGCATCTGCTTAAAAAGGATCAGCAAAAGGAGTTCGGGTCTTGGATTTGATAGGCTGTTGAGAATTACCCTCGGTCTTGTTTATGGTGAGAATAACAAGAGTCTATGAATTAAAAACCCAGAACTATACACAGCAATACTCCCCCAGAACTTCCTAGCAATCTAAAACAATTGTTTGTTTCTAACCTTGAGAGTTAAATTTTTCTACACATCCATACTTTTCTGTTCCCAACAGGATAAGACAGCCCCTGAATACTATCCCTCTGTAAAATCGTGCCTTTCTCTTTGACCTGTTGTTGTTGCTGCTGTTGTTGCTGCTGCTGTTGTTACTTTGCCTCTTCCTCCTCCTTTCCTACTTCTCTTCCCGCTCTCCCTCGTCTCTTCCTTTTCCTCCTCCTCCTCCTCCTGCTCTTTCCCCTCCCTGCCTCCTCTTCTCAGGTGTCCCAAATAGGAGAGTTATATGTGCTCATGACTTGTGAGTCACTATGAGTGCTACAATGAAGACACTGAGCAGCTTTGGAAGAGCTCCATTTTGCTCTCACTCTCAAGCAAAGGAAGACCTCCATTACCTCTTTCTGCGAAGGAGGGGAACTCAAAGAAGAGAAAGGAGAACAGAAAAAAAAGCAGGTTCCTCATGTTTCCCTGTGCTTCTTATCAGTGCAGTAGATGAAGACAGCAAACTAATGCAGCCTACAACTGCCAAACGAAGTGTCACTAGCTGCCAGATTTTCCCCTAAGATAGTTTCTATGGAAAATAAAATTAAAGAGAAATAAGATAATGCTCACTTAAGATATTGCCACATTGTTAGGAGCTTGGAAAACCAAAAAGCAGGTAAATTAAACCTCCTTTTACAGAAAGATCGATGTGTCTGCTACTTTGGTTATCTTAATAGCATCTAAAGTAATAAATTCTGTCATATCATTTACTTTAGCAATCTATAGAAAAAGAATATCCAGTCCAACTTTGATGAGACACAGGACCTCTTTGGGGCTTCTAGCACTTAGAAAAAAAGAGAAATCCACAAGGAGCACAAAGTGAGCTTAGTTACATAGAAATCAGCAAAACAATAACAAAGTCATATATTCTATCTTTCCCCATGTTCTGTATGGGCCATATATATAAACATGAAAGGAACAAAAATTAAATTGTGCTTAATTATCTGTAAATTCTATAACCACATACAGGTGTTGTTTTGCTTTGGTTTTTGTTTTGTTTTGTTTAATGTAGGTCAGAGTTTTCAAGACACTGACATTCAGTAGAGAGCAAAAACTCCTACTTTCAAAACTCCCTACTCTGTGAAGAAGACCCATGGCAAGTAGACATATGAAATGGCTTGGACAGCGTCAAGTGTTGAGAGATGATGCCTACAAAACAAGAGCCAGAGGGAATGCTTAATCATACTGAAGTAAGAAGTGAGTCACACACACGCAAATGCACATGCACACGCACAAGACTCAACCAACACCCATGGGGAAAAAACTTTAAATAAAATTGATTTTTATTATAACTATGAATGCATTAGCAAATCATTGAGATTTGCTGGGATGTTTCCATGCACACATAAACTCTGTGTTAAACTTCTTCATCCCCTTCTCTTCCATCTTCTCTCCCAAAGCTCCTTCTCCATCCCTAGTCAGCCCTAACATTACATTTTTATGTTTTAAAGACAATCAACTCCACATGGTTTAAATTTGTTAATGTCTGAAAAAGAAAGACATCATCTGAAAAAAATCCAAAAGTATAAATAAATATTTATATAATCTTAAATTTAAAATGGATAAACATCAAAGTAAAACAAGAATTCTAAAAAAAAAAAAAAAAAAGCTAAATGGCACTAAAATGTATAATGTATACATATATCCTACAAAGAAAATAAATGAAGATATGATGAAATAATACAATATTTAAATAATGGGCTAAATGTTCAGTGTATGGGGACTTTTCAAATAAAAATATTCAAGAAGAAATTCTAGACCATGATATTAAGATGTAATTCATAACTTGGGCATAATAGCAAACATGCAAACACTGTATCCCTAGCACTCAGGAGGTGGAGGCAGGAGGATCATAATTATGAGACCAGAATGGGATATATAAACAGAGTCTGGGAAGAGGATTGGGAGGAAGAGAAGTAGCAGGTAGAGGAGGAAAGGGAAGATGTGAGGGAGGAAGAAGAGAAAGAAGGAGGGTTATACAAAAACAGAAGGTTTCTCCCACACAAAACAGGGTTCAGCTTATTTGTGTCAAAGTGATACGAATTAAAAGAGCAAGCAGCATTCACATATCAGAATTTGTCTCCTGTTGACAAGGAACTGTTAAAGAAAATATTATGAACACTTCCTATACTGCTGTGTGTCTGAAAGGGCCCATGGAGGAGGAGTGAAACCATGTGTAAGCATTTTAAGGAAGTAATCATATATGCCAACCAAGATTCAAAGATGAGACAAGCCTGTCTCTTTGTGGTTCTCCAAAGCCATCTTGTCTCTAGTGGAAAGCAGTGGGAGATTAAGGAAAGGTTGCAGGAAAAGCTGCAGTGGTGGGAAACTCCTAAGAGTTTGCCATCAACAGAGCAGAGATAAACACAGATGTGTGTTAAATGTCTACAATCCAAGGAAGACTGGCTTTGCAAAGACATCTAGAAGCAATGTGTGTAAATAAATATTCAAACTGCATATATGTGCACACATATAGTACAAATTAGAAATACTTCAGCATTAGAGCTTCGATTAAGTAATCAAATTAACTCCACTGTGACTTCTTACAGGCATGTTCCTCACACTGGATCATCAGAAAATGTCCACAATATTGCCAAGCATTTTTAAATTATAAAATAATATATAATATTGAGCAAAATATGGTTAAGGAAGCACCTACTATTTAATAAAATAGTGATAATAATTAATATAATTACTAGTAATAATAATAACAATATGCAGAAAAGCCTAAGGTGGGGCATTTTCAGGCCAAACAACAATTTGTTATCACTGGGTAAAAGAATTAAAAGTAATAAACTAAATATATGTAAAATATCTGGATTCTGCTATATACATGGTCTTGAAGGCTTTATAAGCATTGCTATGATATAAGGCATATAATTCCTCTTTGAAGGCCATAAGCAATGAACCCATTTTATCTCTATTAACTGTCTTAGTTTTTCCTTGCTATTTTGTGTGCCATTTTGTGTTGTTCTGTTATTCTTGCCTTATCTAGTCTTGTATTTTTTAGGAAGACAAAAATCTTTCTCTGTAGGCTTGGCTAGGTTCATAGTCAGTCAACTCAGGTTGACCTTGAACTCACAACCATCCTCCTGCCTCAGTGTCTCAAGTGGGGGATTATAAGTGGGATCACACCCTTGATAATGAATCACATATTCTTCAACATCATACTATTATTAATGTGAATGTAATTGCAGCTTATTGGAAAATATGTTATTTTTTATCATGTTTGCTAAGCATTTATTTCATTTTTTATAAACAGTGGTCTGGATTTTTGCAGAAATTATTACAAGTCACAGTTTTTTCATAGTGTTTTGTTTGATTCTTTTCTCTGTATTCAATTAAGATTCTCTGTACACCATTGCCATTTCATTGAGACTCCCCATACACATTAGGTCTGGCCCAAACTGAGAGAGAGGAAAAACAGGAATCTACTGAGGAAGTAATGACAACTTTCAACATGTCATTGTACCACTTTGGGGATATTTTAGAGACATGCATGATCACACATTCAGTACCAACTGAGCAGAGTAGCTTGGGTGCATGAAAACATGTCTTGCTTTTAAAATATAGAAATGACCTAACATTGCCAAGATTTTGACTGTCCCAGAATTAGACTTCTGGTTCTTTGCCTTCTCTTCTGTTCCACACTGAGACAAAGTGGGGGGAGGTTTTACGTCAACACTTCTTCACCTCGTGAGTTACAACTTGTAATTACCAAGCCACGTCGAGACAGTGCTCTACTGCACCATGTCTAAGTATGTCCAAGTGTATCCCATGTTGAACAGTATGTCTAAGCCAGGTGAATTTTAAAAGCTTCATCCAAAGATATTTAAAAACCATGCATCATCCCTAAGAAAGAGAAGGATATTCTTGGGCCTTTCAAAATGGCGACTGAGATCACTACTCTGAACAGTAAAACCTGCACAGGTGCCTATGATAAACATAGGTTCTCACTGAAGCCACCAGGGTGTGCCAGTTTCTCCCCATACCTTACTCTGGTGTGATAATGGAAAGGAAAAGGGACGCACGGAGGTCTTTGTTCTGCTGCTACCAATTTAGTCTATGAGCTGAAACTATCGTTTTAGAGCAGATGCAACAACATGGAAATATTACCTCAGCAAATATTCAAAAGATCCTGGTAGAATAAATTATTTCCCCCAAAGCGTTGTTGAATACAGAGTAACAGCAGCTTGTCTCCTGTAGAAATTTTACCACATAATCTGTCAAAGACCAAATTTTATTATAAATATTCTCCACATAAATCTCAATCTAAAACCGTTTCATTGTGGATTAATTATTCCTTCCTTCTTCATACTGACCTATTAATAGCTCAGGGGTGGTATCACCATCTAGCTGGCAGCTGGGGTGTGGCTCAATGGTAGAGCCCTTACTTAGCATTCAGTTCCCAGAACTGACAAGGTGGAGAAATACAGCTTAAAATTTTCCTCTTTTCTGTGAGCTCTTTATCCGAACTTTCACTGAGGCCCCAGGCCCATCACCAAATCATTTCTATAGTTAATTCTATAGTATGTCACAAGCACAGAGCAGATCTACTCTGTTCCCTGTCCTGTCTACAACACGGTTTCTCTCCACTGTTCCTGCTTTACCAAAACCTCTTCCATGTACAGTTCTCTCACCTCCTCGTTCTTCCCAATTTATTTTGTAACCATGGAAGGATTTTTTTTTAATTCCCCAATATTCCTCTTAAACATAGCTACTGATTCAAACAACTGTTTAAAAGCAATATCACTAGTCAACATGGCTCGGTGGATAAAGCACGGGCCAAACATGCGTAAGAACCACGGTTCATACCACGAGCTCCCACGCAGAAGCCAGGCAAGCAGAGAAGCACCCCTGTACTCCCAGTCTTACGAGGCAAGGACAGGGGGTTGCTAAGGAGCCAGAGACTCTGCCTCAAGACACAGAGCCAAGGAAGACAGCAAACACTGCAGCACTTGTACCTACACACACATGAAATCATGTGCACACAAGTCACACCAATGCACCCCAGACACATACACAGGCAAAAAACAATGCACTTGTGTTGCCTAAATGGAGACCAGAATAACTACGGGTTGTGCTATCACAACTCGCAAACTTGATTCACCTGATTTAGATGCAAATGAAATATTGAGACAGAGTAGGAGTCTTCTGTGCTCAGAGGACTTTAATTTTATGATATACCGACTGTAGCCCACTAACTTTAACTACCTGTTGAAGGAAGAATGATGTAGTAGTGGCAGAGTAGAGCACTTGCCCATCATAGAGGAGGCCCTGGCTTCATTCCCAGCATTACTAAAAAGTATAGAAATAAAGAAGGAGGAGGAAGAGAAAGAGGAGGAGAAGGAAGAGGAAGAGAAGGAGTAGGAGAAGGAAGAGGAGGAGGAAGAAGAGGAAGAGGAGGAAGACAATGAGGAAGAGGAGGAGGAGAGAGGAGAAGGAGGAAGAGCAAGAGGAGGAGAAGGAAGACAATGAGGAAGAGGAGGAGGTGGGAGAGGAGGAGAAAAAGGAGGAGGAGGAGAGAGAAGGAGGTGGGAAAGGAGGAGGAAAAAGAGAAAGAGGAAGAAGGGGAGGAGACGTTAATAAAATTACTTTTGCTTTATAATTTGGAATAGTTTTATCTGGAGGAAAAAGAAAGGTTCAAGAAAATGCTGGTTAAAAGGGTAAAATTGAGATTCCTAAGAGAGAAAATTATATCTAGTGTGTAGTAGCAAATGACCCACACACACACATCTTAATGTCTGAAAGTAATATGGGTTAACTTCTTGCTCACGCTCCATGACCTAATGATCAACTCTACCCTACTTAACTTTACACCTGTGCAATGACTTCTGTGTGACTGGTGACATCCAGTTGAGGAGGCTGAAAGTGAATACTGTGAATCAAGGAGGATTGTAGAGTTCTTTCAAAACTGATAGCACAAATCCTGCCTCAGCTAAAGCATATGCATGGCTGAATTTAACAATGTGGAGAAATGTAATTTTCCCCAAAGAGACCCAGAAAACATTTGTGAATATACAGGCGATGTTGTATGCCTGCTACAGCTATGATCTCATCTTTTATGATCTCATAAAAAGAAAATGAACAAAGTGTAAATTTTAGAAAAAAAAGATGAAATTGTCATTACTAATAATAATATTTTAAAAAAACTAAGAGAATCACCTGAAAACATTAAAATCCCTAAGAAAGCTTATCAAGAAGCCTAGTAACAGATTTCATAAGCATCAATAGACTTATTATGTATAGTAATAACGCCACATTACTGGGGGAGGAAGCTGGGAAATGATTCAAACCGTAAAAGCAAAGGACCTGAGTTCTAATCTCAGTACAATAGCTTGTAACCTCAGCTCATGCCCACTTTAGGTGTTTATGTATGTATGTAAGTAATCTGTCCATCTGTCTGTCTGTCTGTCTGTCTCTGTATGTAGGTATGTATGTATATGCTTGTACATACATACCTATGTATGCATGCATGTTTGTAAACATGTATAATTATGTGTGTATGGAGAGCTATAAACTGGTAAAGTCAGGTTTCAGATATATAAGGTGCAGCTTTGGTGTCCATGCTCCTTAGATTATAATAGGAACAATGTACTATGTACGGTACTATATACAGCACACTGTTTTCTGTACATACCTAAGCATATGAACACACATTATAAAAGTAACTCATCATACATTAAAGGTTCTCTTTTGGGTAGCATGTGCACACGAGTGCAGATGCCAGGAGACTCCACAAAAGAGCATCAGATCTTCTGGAGCTAGAGTTACAGTTGTAAGCAGCCTGGCATTGGGTGCTGGGAAGTGAACTCTGCAAGAGCAGAGACCTCTCAACTACTGAGAAAAAATAAAAATTAAAAAAAAAGTAATTGCAGAGTGTGATGTTTCCATTTGAAGGAGGAAATCATAGTTCCAACTCCAAACTTACTAATTATTAAATTTTAAATGATTAAGTATTAATATTAAATGATTGTTAATTATTTAAATTAATAATTAAAGATATATATATATATACAGTAGCTGTCTTCAGACATACCAGAAGAGGGCATGGGATTCCATTACAGATGGTTGTGAGCCACCATGTGGTTCCTGGGAATTGAGCTCAGGACCTCTGGAAGAGCAGAGCAGTCAGTGCTTCTAACCTTGGAGTCATCTCTCCAGCCCTACAGGTGGCTTTTAAGTAATAATTTTAAGCAGGGAATAGTGGCATACACCTGTAACTGAAGACACTGTCTGAAAAACAAATTATAATGCAGAATGAAAGTTATGAGCCTCAGGTAAACAACAACATAACCTAACAAAAAAATAGCAGTCCAACTTTGAAAGTTCTCATTTCCTTCTGAAGAGGTGTGTGGGGGAGAAGATATCAAAAACAATGCCAGTGGGAGAACAACTGTCTGAGTTAGGATTTTACTGCTGTAAACAGACACCATGACCAAAGCAACTCTTATAAGGACAACATTTAATTGGGGCTGGCTTGCAGGTTCAGAAGTTCAGTCCATTATCATCAATGTGGATGCATGGCAGCATCCAGGTAGGCATGGTGCAGGAGGAGCTGAGAGTTCTACATCTTCATCTAAAGGTTGCTAGCAGAATACTGACTTCTAAGCAGCTAGGATGAGGGTCTTAAAGCCCACACCTACAGTGGCACACCTAGTCTAACAGGGCCACACCTCTAAATACCACTCTCTTGGTCAAGCATATACAAACCATCACATTCTGCTCCCTGGCCCCTATAGGCTAGTTCAAACATATGAGTCTATAGGGGCCATACCTAGCCATAGCATAATAATGGCTCAGTGGTTAAGAGCATTGACTGACTCTCCCAAAGTTCCAGAGTTCAAATCCCAGTAATAACTGTATTCCTAAATCTACCAAAGTATCTGTAAGCTTTTAAGTATGGGGCTCCACTAGAGATGAACTAGTGAAAGTTTGTGATGAAAAACATACTTTGAATGCCACTTGATATTTGGAATAGCGGTCAGTGATGGTTGCCCTGACCTCCCTCATCATCTCCATTATTTCTGTTAGGACAGCAGAATAAGATTGCTTTCTGTTGCGTTAGTCTTCCCTTCAGGAGTCATAGGAATCCAAACAGGAATCCAAGAAGTATTGTGATAGGTAAGCCCCTCTGGTCAGCAAAGACCCAACCTGAATGCCACAGCACCCGTTGACAAGGGCTTTATTTGACAACTGGCAAGACAGAATCTGGAACTGAAGAAGAGGCAAGCTTCAAATGCTTCCATTATATCATTATTCTTCCAGAGGGCAGCATGCAGGAAGATCTAGTTCTATAGAGTAGATCTGTGTGCTACTAGCAAGCTGTTCTTTAAGCTCTCTGTAAGGCAAAAGTTAGGAGTGGACTTGTCCATGGGCCAATGAGAAGCTTGTTTGGAGTTGAGTAGTTAGCTTTTGGGATACTGGTTGTTTACTGGTAATTTCAGCAACCTAGCACCTGGGGAAAATATGACCTTCCTGACCAGAGTCCTCACGAGCTGTGGACAACAAATCCTGAAAACTGTTCTTCCCAGTGGAAGGAGGGGCCATCTATGGTTCTTAAGCAACTGTCTGGTCACTGTAGAATAGATTGTTTAAAGAGACCTACAGTTACAGAATAGCAGGCAATAAGGAAGACTGAAAATTCTAGCTTGACAATTAGGAAACAAAAAGATTTGTTTCCACATAAATTTCAGCCTCAAAGGAATTCCTTTCCAAAGAAACAGCTAGTCTTAACTAACATTTCAATGCTTCAAACTATATTAATTGCTTTACATATAGGATGGTTTTGAGCATTCTAGAATCAGCATGAGAGAGAGGTTTCACAGACGGTTAAACTTTAATGTAGGGAGTCACAATAACTTCCATGTCACAAGCCTGGTACATAGAAAAGTGGATATTTGAACTTAGACTGATAAATCAAAAACCAGTTTTAACTACTGCTCTGCTCCATCTTAAACTACTACTTAGCTTTCTTATCAAGATTATAAACTACTTCTAAGCATTGATGGTACTAGTCTTTAACCCCAGCATTTTGGGAGACAGAAGTCAGTAGATCTCTGTGAGTTTGAGGCCAGCCTGGTCTACAGAGCAAGTTCCAGGGGAGTCAAGGGGTTACACACAGAAAAAAAAAAAACTGCCTTAAAAAAACAGATTGATTGATTAATTAATGAATTAAATTGCCATTTGATTTGTTTGTTTTTGTTAGCATACACTTATTGAGCAAATAAATCATTAAGACAAGACTAAATAAAAGAGAGACTAGAGGGTCTGCAACTTAATACTCTATTTCTAACTGATTCTGTTTTGATTTTAGAAATGTAAAGGCTACTTTGAACTTTTTGTTTAAAAACAATGTAGAAAAGATATAATTTGTAGAAGTTATAAAGTAAACTTTAATCTACGATATCATTGCCAAGGGCCAAATGTTCTGACATTTGCTATACAATGCAAGAGACAAAATGGAGATAAGTTGCTTGTTTGTTTGTTCGTTTGTTTGTTTCTCTGTTTGTCTGAGATGAGGTTCTCACTACATTTTCCAGGCAGGACTCAAGTTTCTGGGCTCGGCACAACCTCTGCCTCAGCCTCCATGGTAGAAGCAAGCATACAGACGCATGCCGTCACTAGCAAGCTGGAAACAAGTATTGTTAAAATCCTCTAAGTGGGATGCATTAGAAATGCACAAAACACAGACTAATCCAGAATAAACCTGTTTGATGATGTGAGTTTTGGAATGGTTCCAAAGAGTTGGAAACAATTCACACTTTTTTGACCTTCAAGGAAAAAAGAAGAGGTAGACACTGTTCATATAGCTCAGAGGAAGATAATATGCACAAGCCACGTTGGGATATTCACAGTGCCTTGGATTTCGCTCTTCCTATGAGATTTGACCACAGACACCAAGCCCTGTGCATCCACAGCTCCCTGAGGTAGATAGAACCAGAGAATGGGAGTGGTGCGAGGTTCTGGAGCACTTCCTCCAGAAGTCTGAACTCCAACCTTTACTATCAGATGTAATTTCTCCTGAGTCACACAAGGAAGTTGAACACTAGATGCTGTGTAGTGCAGTGCCTACATCTCAATGGTTTTATCTCTAGATCCCATGAGTAATAAAGAATAACAGGGCAATGACCTCTTCCTACTTCACAAAGATGTTCTACAGATTAACTAATTAATGATTATAAAGTGTTACATCTTATTAAGTTTATTATGATCATTAACGTCTTGCGATGAAGAGATAGGTTCAGGAATAAAAAGTAAGGTTCAGTAGATGGCGTTCTGCCCTCTAGTACCAGTGCCAATTCAAGCTACGATCTGGAGAACATCTCTGATAACTTCTTGTTCCTGATCATTTAAACAATAGCATCCTTAGAGTGGTCCCTTCAGGCACAATAAAGAGCTCCTGAGGCCCCATCTGTATTCAACAACAATTAAACTATCATTTGGATAAGCTTGTACACTGGCTCCAGGGGTGGAATACTGATTATCAAATATAGATGTTTTTAGAATATTTGTTTTTTAAGTACATTAACATATACATACAATAAATACACAGAAGTTCACTTTTATTAAATAGTTCAAATGCAATTATGAAATATGTATGTATAGCAAAATGCAATGTTCAACAAAATAATATATATTCACGGGACATGTGATTAGATACTAATTAACTGCCTTATGTTATTTGCTTAAATTCACCTAGTTATCCTTTTACTTTGTCTTACACTAACAGAATCATTCATTTGGTATTTTTCTCTTTCATATTATCAGAGGAATTGAGTTTCTTTCACAAACTTTAGTCTGGTAGATATTCAAAGTGTGGTCTTAAACTTTCATAAATAACTTGTTCATGGTTCATTCTCCTGCATTAGAACTCTCTGGCTCGGTCTTTTGAAGCACTCAGCTGATTTCCATTGTGGCCACTAGATATCTCATACAAGAGGATCACAACAATGCAGATATATATGTTCAACTAGGCATATTTCAAAAGGAGGGATTTTTTTTTTTTTCGTTTTTTTGCCTTACAGATGAAGAACTGAGCAATGGACATTCACCAGTTTGTCCAAGATCATGTGACAATGAATTGTGGAATCAGCTAAATGGCTAGGCAATCTTAATGCAAACGGCAGCTACTCAACAGCTAAGTTTTCTCCCTCCACACTCCTGATACATCTTAAAGGCATGGAAGCCTGAATAACATGATGCAATTTGGCCAAAGAAGATCAAATGTACACTGACCTTATGATGGACAATTCTGGAAACTAATGTAGACAAGTATGTTCCAGTGGGGAATTTTGGACACTTTTCTTTTAGAAAGATCTAATTCCTTTCCTTGTACTTATATTCAGAAGTTTATATACAGAAGCGTATATACAGAAGTGTGTGCTCTGTTATTGCTACACTTGTGAAATGAGGTTTTGTTTTACCTCCCTATTAAATCAGGGAGTGTCTGCATGGGGACACTTTGGGGAGGGAGGGGCTGTCGGGTGGATTATTGGCTTTAGAACTTCTGGATGGCTTTTCCTGGAGATAATGACAACATCAAGCCTCTGTACTTTTCCTTCCCAGGTGGGAAGTTTGGCCCCAGGACAGTGTTCAGGTGATGGAACGTCTTGGCAGGTGAACAAAGAGAAGTGAGCATAGGCAATTTCAGAATGGTTCTCACCTGAAGAACTGGAATCCTAGAGATAGTTAATGATCCTATTAACATCAAATATGCTGTAGATATAACTGTGTGGAAAGCTATTGGATTTGTATCTTTCAATACCAGGGGTTTGACCTGGAGCCCCACACATGCCAGGCAAACTACCACTTAGCTATGTGCCCAGTCTTCCATTCACTTTGTTTTGAGACTAGGTCTCTCTAAGCTGCCCATGTTTGCAATGCTTTCCAGCCTGGCCTGGAACTCAGACTATCCACTGAGAAGACCTTAAAATTGTGAACCTCTTGCTTGAGCCTCCTGAGTAGCCCAGATCCATGCCTCCTTTCTTTCTTCTCCTTCTTTCTCCTTCTCCTTCTCCTTCTCCTTCTCCTTCTCCTTCTCCTTCTCCTTCTCCTTCTCCTTCTCCTTCTCCTTCTCCTTCTCCTTCTCCTCCTCCTCCTGCTCCTCCTGCTCCTCCTGCTCCTCCTGCTCCTCCTGCTCCTCCTGCTCCTCCTCCTCCTCCTCCTCCTCCTCCTCCTCCTCCTCCTTCTTCTTCTTCTCATCATCATCATTATCACTTAATTACTTTTGGCCTTTCCTAGTAAATCTAGAGCACAAAGATTGATTTCTGAGGGGTGGTGTAAACCAATATAATGATATCTAATAAGTAAGAAAATAATCCAATTTTTAAGTTAGACACCTGATGCAAGGAGCAGAAATTACTATAAACTGTTTTTTAAAAGTAAGTTTGGGCAGATGCTTCTAGTCATTATATAAAATTCAGTGCTGAGTCAGAAACGCTACAAGAATGGCCCTAATTGCTTGGTTTTTCTTTTTTCTTTTTCTTTTTCTTTTCTTTTTCCTTTTCCTTTTCCTTTTCCTTTTCCTTTTCTTTTTCTTTTTCTTTTTCTTTTTCTCTTTCTTTTTCTTTTTCTTAATTAAGGATAGACCCAGGCCCTCATCCATCCATGGTAAGAAAGAGCCCTGCCACTGAGCCACATCTTCAGTATTTTGAGTGTTGTTGGCCACTGAGCAACATCTTCAATATTTTTGAGGTGGTTGTTGTTGTTGTTGCTGTTGTTTCAAACAGCATCTCCCTATCTTGGCCAAAGTGCTCATGAACTTACAATCCCCCACCTGTTTTCCAACTGTTAGGATTACAGGTATATGCCACCATATCCACCTTGAGTGAGTTCAGCTTTAAGGAAAGTCAGGAAAGGCTGTTGCTGCTATCCATGAATGTCATTTCAAGACGACTAATGCATCCTATACTCTGGAGGCTGGACCAGTGGCTCAGAGAATCTTCAGCCCAGCTTCTTTCCTACTTCTCTGTTGGCACAAGAAGTTTGTTCCTCTGTGGGGTGGTAAATTTGGCAAATACAGATCTTCCTCAGTATCTGTGGGGAGATAGCTTTAAGAACCTTTGTGGGGTGGCCACCAAAACCTGTGCCCTGTGTAAGACTTAATATTAAAGTTTGAAATATTCATATCTTCCCATATTTCATGTTTTGAATCCTCTCCAAAGTCTTGTGATAGTCAATACACTGGGATTGTTGTACAAATTTCTCTCTCTTGTTTTTTCTTGTTGCTTTACCTGGTCTCCTATAGCCTAGGTTAGCCTCCAACTTCCTTTTCAAATTCCAGAAATACATCACTACACCCAACTTGCAAACTGTTCTAAATTTACATAGATTGATTAAGGAATAACAACAGCAACAATAGTTCTTCATGTTAAGTAAATTGGCATTTTTTTTCAACTACTTTCAACCTATACTTAGTGACATCCATAGATACGGAATCTATGACTCTCTAAGACTGGGCATGCAATTGTTCAAGAAACATGATTCAGTATTGGATTCTTTTACAACATCTATGATGGATGAGATGGTATTTGTTTTTGATCCATCTGGAGAACAATAGCTGGGCTTTAAAATATTATCTTTGAAAAGTGCATTAGAAACTGAACTGCAGTAACTGTCTGCAGAAAAGAAGGCTAAGATAAAGCACAACGGTGTATATATTTGACATCATTTTTCTTGACTACATACACTTCATGTCACTTCACGGTTTTAGTATAGGGATGTTTCTTTTCTTTTTGACTTTGGAGGTCTCATTATGTAGCATTTGCTGGACTGGAACTCACAGTGTTGATCAGGCTAGTCTCAACTCATAGACATCCTCCTGCCTCTGTCTTTTTAGTGCCAGGATGAAGGGAACACACCATCTCAGCCAACGAACATCATTACATTTTCTCCAACTTATATCAAATTCACCACAAGCTGTCTTCAAATTGGGATGTGGCAATACATCCTAAAAAGATTCTAAAGGGGACATTATGCCAATAGGCACCGCAACACTGAAAAGGATTGGGTTGGTTTTTTGGTCTGGGGTAGGGGTAGGATTTGGAGTGGTAGGGAGTGGTGATCTTTAAATTATAAAACCTGAGCCAAAAATATCAATGGTCTCACTATATTTTAGCTATGAATTCAAGCCACTAACCAGTGAGTTACTAAAATAAAACATGTATACCTGGATTGTCTTGGAGGAAAGAGGAAATGGGTATCTCTGTGCCCCACCTGGGACATGGACAGGTTAACACCTGCCTTACTAAACTGCCTGAGGTGAGCAGAGTTTACTTCCAAGTTGGAGCCTGGGGGAGCCTTCCAAATGTTGGTTCAAATATAGCCTTTGTAATGTTTTATTATAATTCAGTACGGCTCTGATTCTTTAGCTAGGATACTGTTTCCAAAGTAATATAATTGTTATCAAGAGAGAAGAAGGGAACATGTGAATGAGTTGAACAAAATCAGCCAAATGCATCCTGGCCATTTGTGTGGAACAGACATACGGTCAGTTGCCTTTGCATGCATCTCAGAGAGCTATCACTTTAAATGGTGTCAAAGTGTCACAACGTGAAAATGAAAATAATTCTCACAGTTGGATGTATAGGAAGGAGCTTGGGGAACCATCCACTTTACATAAAATAATTCTTACAGTTGGATGTATAGAAAGGAGCTTGAGGGAACGTCCACTTTATGTGGCCCTTCTTTGCTCCGATGCTCCAAAGACATATTTTAAAATGTTTATTACATTCATTTATTTCTTTCTTTGAGAGGAGGTTCACACCATAGTGGCTGTGTGGTGGTCAGAGGGAAACAATCTGTAAGAGGCCTTCCACCTCATGGGACCTGAGAACAGACCTCATGTCATTAAGCCTGGCCACAAGCACCCTTACCCACTGAGCCATCCCACCAATCCCAAGAACACACTCTAATGATCTTTGCTCCTTTTATTTCCTATCAACCACATTTTCCTCCTCAAGTCCTTTTACAACCTCACCTAGTGATCTCTTCTAGCCCTTTGCAGAGTCTGCGTTCTCATTCCAGGTACATTTTCCAATTGAATTGCCAAAAAGACATTTCTTGACCATTCACTCAAAGGCAAAGGATGTCGTATCTCATCTCTGCCCAGAACGTCCTGCCTACTCTCCAAGCTCTGCAGCTAAGTAAACCTAATGCCCCCAACTTCCTTCAGTCTATTTACTAGCCACAACCACTAATCAGATGCTTCTTATATGCTTGTTGCCCCACACATCTTACCTCTTGAAACCCTCCCCACAGTGAGTCATAATGTACATCCCTCCATTACAGATAAAGACACTAACTAGAAAGAGGTCAAAAACATGCTATGGATCACACCACAGAACCAGACAATCCTTTCATCAGCCCAACTCAACAAGTATCTCCCACATGGAGAGTAGTCTGCTGGGTGAGGATTTAAAGTTGGCCGTTTTTCACCTCTGCTCAGAGGGGCCTCCAGAAGAGCCACGGCAAGGTCCTCCTGGTGTGCTCCATGTGGATGAAAGAGGTGGGAACACTCCCTGTTCCTTGAGGTAGGGAACTGCTGCAGATGGAGGTGGGGAGATTCTACAGACCAGCTGTGACTTGAAGGAACTATAAGAAGTAGCAGAATCTTCATGCCAGGGGCATTCCAGGCAGGGGAGTAGTTGCTTTTTGAGTCATGTCAGTTCCAGATGTTTCGTATATGAAATCAGCTGTAGGCAAGACCAGATTTAGGGAAAACAGCAACAAGAAGAGAAACAGTAAAAATTTAGAGGTGGAGAGGATGGCTCGGTTAGTAACGTGCTGTTCAAGAAAAAAGACCTGAGTCCAGTCCCAGAATGCACTCTGTTTACCACACACTTATGGACCCAGTGCCAGAAAGATAGCGACAGGAGGGTCATTGGAATGCTAACCAGCCAGAGTAGCTTATTTGAGCTCTGTGATGGTGAGAGACCCTGTCTCATTAAGCAGCATGGCCAAAAGCAATTTGGGAAGGGAAGAGATGATTTCAGAAAGTAAAGGGAAGAACTCAAGAGAGGAACTTGGAGCGAAGAAATGAAGCAGAGGTCATGGAGGATGCCTGCATACTGTCTTGCTCCTTGTGGCTTGCTCAGTGTGCTTTCTTATGGCCCCTAGGACTACCTGTCCAGGGGTGGCACCACCGACGTGGGCTGGGCCCTCTCTCCCATCTCAATCGTTAATCAAGAGAATGCACCGCATGTTTGCTCCCAGGCCAGTGTTACTGAAGCACTTGCTCACTTGGTAGTCTTTTCCCAAATGGCTCTAGCTTGAGCCAAGTTGACATAAAACTAACCAGTGCCCCATGTCCTCGGCTCCTTTCTCTCCATCTCCACAGAGTGCACTGTGATGAGGCCCTTTCCTTTCCAAAGAAGTGCTAGTGAATATCCCCCTGCTAGTCTCCCTCACTGACCTATATCTGAAGCGTTTACATATCACCAGTAGACAAAGCTTGTCAGACTATGTCTTTGTTGGTAGTAGTGGTGGATGGGTGATTGTTTAGTTGGTTGATTTCACAGTACTGGGTTTTGAATCCTGGGCCTTCTGCATACCAACCAAGTGCTTAAGCACTGAACTTCACACAACCCCAGGCACTAACTTTACTTGAGCTTCTTCTCTCTTACCTTGTCACTTTCCTAGTTATGACCTCCTCGCCATGCCTGCTTGTTTTCCACATCTACACTAAACCATTTTCTCAAGGCACATCATCCATCATTTTAAGTTACTTTTCGAGCTTATTTTCCAATTCACATCTCCAGCTGGTTCCATAATCGCTTCTGCCCTTTCCCCCATTACATCTTAAATCACCCCTCTTGCCCACTCAACTTCCCCAAATCTTACCAATCCTTATCTGCCAACCCAAAGCTTATCCAAAAGGAGTTATAAAGTGTCCTGTCTTAAAGTTGAGAAGAAGACTTTAAGTAGGCCAGAGTAAGAGTTGGATGACTAACCCTAGCACGTAAACTGCCAAGTGCATTGCACGTCTGGGATAGAGTCAAGAACACCCAGGGAAGCCAACCATAGTCGACACCCATTTCTCCTGGATCCTCCTCGTGTGACCAGTTCTGCTGACCCAAATCCTGTGACACTTGTAAACTTCCAACGCTTCCCATTCCAATGATGTTCAGGCAAGCAGGAATCAAGAGAGAGTGATGCTGAGGAATAATTGAGCCCTGGCAATGCAAAACATACCCCCAAATACAGTAGGTAAAGATTGAAAAATTAAAGACAGTGCTCTCTCGCTTGACTGGACATTCAAGCTCAGTAAAAGACAGTTGAAACCTGCTAAGCATACATAATATCATGGAGGACACAACTTGAACACTCTGTGGCTTGAACATTTATAGGGGGTAACAGAATGCATTCATCATTTGGAACTAATTTTACAGTTCACTGGCGTTACACGGAAGCCCTCTGGACTGCTTCTCCTGCGATGAGAAAGTTTCCAGAATGGCAGTTTCCACTGGGTTTCTGCAGCTAACAGTCTCCACTAGAGATGGATGCATTCCTAGCAGTGTGAAATTATAGTGTGGCCCATTGCCTAGGGGGAAGTGCACCAGATCACACCTCTGAGGGCGGTGTGTCTGTGTTTTCAGTTTTGTGTTGGGTTTGGGGGTGGGGGCTCAACTTGAACCTGTCAAGATATACCAGCTGGGGCAAACTTCTCCCTCCTCGTGGTGTCAGATGTTTGTAGGAGTTGTGTTTCTTTTTGATACTGAATCACCCAGGGTTGAAGATGGCTGTTCCTATTTATGAAATGTGTTCTGCTGAGTTTAGGGATGCATTTCTTTTCATCGTTTTTCAAAAGAAACCGAATTGCTTTTTCTGGAGCATGGGTCTCAATCCCCTCTGCATTTCTCTTTGCATGGATGCTATTGTCCTTGAGGTTACAGAGCTCAGGAGAGAAGCTTTCTATAGAAGGAGAAGTCACGTGCTGAGCAAAATGTGTGTGGCGGATTTCTTTCCACCCACAGAAAGCAGCCTCTGGTGTCTCCCATGTCTGAGAGTGCATCTTCCGGGATCTCTCTGCACTGTGCTTAATTCAGTGGGTGGGAAGCATGTGATGGTGCTGCTGCTGCTGCTGCCGCTGTGTAATTCTGCCCTTGCTACCCTCTTCCACTAGATGCAGCTGTCCCTTAGGAATGGAGCTGGATTGTTTATCAGTATTTTCATTGGCCAGAATGATGCTCACTAAGTGTGAGTGGGATGAGTCAGACATAATTACCTGCTCTGAGATGTATAGGACTTGGAACGCCTGTTTATATAAGGATTAAGTAAAAAATGAAACTGTGGCGAAGTGGAAAGATGTTGGAATAGAAACCAGTCCCTGAGGGGCAAAATATTCTAAATAAATTGTTGGGGGAAACCCTTGAGAAATTTGCTTTTCTTTCTCTTTTCCTGTTTTCTCCGAAGCCTGAAAGAGTCTATAGTAGCAAAACTAACTAAAGAGCGACTTCCTTCTTGAAGACCGGGCTCAGGGTCCTGAATCTCTGCACTTGATGACCTTCCTGTGCTAACATTTTTTGAGGGAAAAGGTCAAAGTGCTTTGAGAATTACAGTTAAAGGTAGAGACTGTCCCGGCACTGGATGGATGAGAACTGAACAGGATAAGAGGATGTTGGTTTATTTTGTTAGAGCACAACATATGGATTGAAGTTTGTCTATAGACATTTATTTCTCTTTTTATGAAATAGAACGGACGGAATATAAAGATCTCCTCTCATCATAAGCATATATTTGGTTGAATATAAAGATCTCCTCTCATCATAAGCATATATTTGGGTGAATATAAAGATCTCCTCTCATCATAAGCATATATTTGGGTGATACTTAAATGCTGTACATCAGGGCTCCCCTCCACTCCAAAACAGAAAGGCTTATTTGGGATATTCCCTAAGAGTACAGAATTTGAAACAATCCAAAGAGTAGCTGACCGTAGTTATTAAGGGCTTTAGGGTTGGCTTTAGGGTTTCATGACTGAAATCTGCTAATCACTTACTGTGTGCCTTTGAAGAAGTTTGTGCTTGTTTGTTTTTGTTTGTTCTCTATTTTCTCTTGTTTTTATTCTTTTCCCCCTACTTTTTCTTTTATTTTATGTGTGTGTGTGTGTCTGTGTGTGTCTGTGTGTGTGTGTGTGTCTGTGTGTGTGTGTGTGTGTATGTCTGTGTGTGTATGTCTGTGTGTGTGTATGTCTCTGTGTGTATGTCTCTGTGTGTGTGTGTATGTATGTCTGTGTCTCTGTGTGTGTTTGTGTGTGTGTGTCTGTGTGTGTGTGTGTGTGTGTGTGTGTGTGTGTGTGCAGGTACACAGGAGGCACTCTGGAATGGGGATGCAGGATGGGAGAGGGGAGAAGAGACTACCTCCAAGATCAAACTCCTGTGTCGTTGCATCATGACTTTTTGTTTTTGTTTTCTTTTTAGACAAAAGCTTCAATTTAAGTGGAGTATGCAAATTCAACGAGGCTAGCTGGCCACTGAACATCATGGACACTCCTGTTTCTGTCTCCCCAACAACAGGATGACAAAGACATCAACATGTCTGGCTCGGTTTCTTTTTTAACATGAGTTCTGGAGTGCAAGCTCTGGTCCTCATACTTGTACAGTAAGGACTTTCCAGACTGAGCTAACTCCAGCTGAAGTTTCTTCAGGCTGGGGAGAAAGCTCCGAAAGAAAAGCACTTGCCACCTGTGGAACTGTGAGGACCAGAGTTCAGATTCCCAGAACTCACATAAAAAGCAGGGGTGAAGGGATGATCCTAACACTGAGGAGCAGCAATGGGGATCCTGGGAACAAGCAAGCCAGGCAGACTAGCTCCAGAGTCAGCAAGAGACCTTGTCTCAGTGCATAATGAATGAGTAACTGAGGAAGACACCTGACTGACATCAATCTTGGAACTTTCTACTGACACCCGTGTGTCAGCACATACACACGTAATCGCATACATGTGAACACACACATACAGGCACGATAGAGAAGTTTCCTAATCTATTTGAACTCAGCTGTTCAGCTAAAACAGAAGGGACCTGTCTCACACAGTTTTGATGACTGATCAGTCAATACATTAATTCTTACTGCAATAACTAAACTAATATTGTTGCAATTTATGTCCTACAGAGAGCTTTTAGTTAATACCCTAATATGGTACTTGAAGCTGAAAAGTTTCTGGGTATCTGTGGTCCTATGAGATTAATATCGGGAGAGTAATTTTGTTTTCTATAATATGTTCAAAAGGCTATGAGTTTGATCATATCCAATGTTATTAATCTGATGATGACTAACTACCTTTCAGTAAAAACTGATATGTTTATGAAATATGGTATTTAAATAATAAAGGAAGCTAAGGAGTAAAAAACAATCAATGAAATGTCTAACTGATATTATCCTTTGATGGAAAAAATGGGATATGAATTTTCTTGCTTTTCCTTTGCACTATATATCCCACATTTTGTCAACATAAAGTCTCAAGGAACAGAAAAATGAATTAATTTCAGATCATCTAGCTTATTTGGACATGTTTGATTTCTGTCTTCATCAACTGTGTTCTTTCCATTGCCTAGTGTTTTAAGGCTGTTGTCAACTAAAGAAATGAATCTGCAGACCCCACGTGTCAGATATCAACATTCCTCAACAATGAAACTGCCAACTTGAAAACAAAAGCTTCCTCAGAACCTGGCTGTGAATGTCCCCTGCCACACCCACTGGCTTACCTGAGTGGAAAAATCACAGAAGTTCCCTATACAAAGTGGAAGCAGAAGCAGGTTGTGAGATTCTGTGTTGTATCTAGACACACCACACATGCACAGGCACACGCACACACTTCCTGCCTTACAGGAAGAAACAGGTGAAACACACAGAGAGAACAACATTCAGATGGCAGATGTCAAGTTTCAAAATACCCTTGAGAACTTTGAAGGACATGTAAAACCTGTCGTGTCTGTGACTGAAGATGCAGCTTAGTGTCAGAGAGTGCTTCCTTAGTGTTTAACAGCCCTGGGGTTGATCCTCAGTCCAGTCCAGAAGAGGAGTGAAATCAAATCTAATCTCTTCATAAAGCCATGGACCGTGTAAGGAAGACTTCCCAAATAGCGTTCTCCAAGGTTCCATGATCTAGAATAAAATTCACTCTGATAATCCTTTTATCCTCATATTTTGATGTCTATCACCAAAAGCTTCATCATTAGCTAAATCATATGTCCTGCAATAGAGCTCAGAAAACCTTGTATTTGAAAGTTCTCCAATGACCCTTGCTTGGGCCATGACCTCAAATGTGAAGGTGGCAACTTTGGTCCTAAGTTCACTATAACTCACTGTTCTGAATGTTCGCTGTTATTAACTGTCCTCATTATTAACTTGTTCAAGTCACATAACAATTTGCTGCCTTGTAGAGAAAGAAGCCTGGAAGACAATAAAATAAAGGAATTCACATGTGCTGGGAGATTTAGTAATGAATCCTATGGAACTGAAACCCTCTACAGTGGGTTAGTTACATGAAACAACGCTTGCCAGATCTTGATGAATGTGAGCGCTCTAGCTCAGTGGAGAACTTCCCGTTATGATCTATGGTCTCTACGTGTATACAAGAAGGCAGAAATAGCCTTCCCCACAAATCTCACATTGAAAAAGAGCAGTCAGGCTACTGCATGGCTTTCCAGCCTCAGGGCTGTCAAGCCTTCTTATTCTTCCTCTACTTTGGCTTAACTACCACTGAGATCAAAACAGGAAGGGGAAAAAGCAGATATCAATTATGTCAGCATATTATTTCATTCATTTGTTTATTTGCAGGTTCATTCGACTTCAGCGTGGAATGTCAAAATATGTTCTCAATCATGCATCTCCCTTTAATTTTTAACAATAGAATTAAAGGATTTTCCACTTCATTGAAGGCATTTCTGACAAGCAGATAGACTGTGGGAGTGCCCTGAAGCCTTGCCAAGACAGTAGTGAGTGCCATGGCTTCAAAACAGTTTGTCTATGTCCTTGACAATTTCAAGTGCTAGAACGCAGTGTGGTGAAGTTGAGCAGTGTTGGAACCTTTAAGAGGTGGGGTCTAGTAGAAGATAACTAGGTTATCAGGCATGCTGCCCTTGGAAAGGATTAGTAAAGTTTTTATGCAACCTCAATATGCATCTGCATTCTGTGAGATCAGTCTACAAAGAGCAAGCTGGCTGCTGAAGCTCTCTGGTTTCTTAGCCTTGTCTTGGGATCCTTTCTTCATCTGGCTCTTTGTCCTTTTGTTTTTCTTTTAAGTTATTTTGATGCAATCAGAAGGCCATTACCAGAAAACCGGTACCACCTTGTTTAAACCCACTAAAACTGGAAGCCAAAACAACTCTTTAAAAACACCCAGCTTCAGGTATTTTGTTATGGCAACAGAAACCAGCCTAGGAGAGTAAGTGGAAGCTTGACTCTTGAGGTAAACTGATTTATTTTTGGTAAGGGTAACTGGAAGGAATGAATCTTAAAATGTATGGCCTAAAGTGCCTTCTCTTTTTCCTAAGAAGGACAGTGTGGTCCCCAGTGACCTTGGTTATCCCGTCCAGATCTTGTTCCGGAAAGAAAGCACAATGTCTTTCGGGCTTGGCTTCGTTATTAGGACCACCTATCCATAGAAAGCCTCTCAAGGTTTGCCATCTGCTTTCCCTGCTCTTTGTTTTGACATTCTGCTGTGTTTTGAGACCCTGGAAACTCCCTACTCATGGCAATCCTCCTGCCTTAGTCTCCCAAGTCCTGGAATTACAGCTACCAGGCACCTGTCTAGTTTTCTTACATTTTTACATACTTTCTTGGTCACCGTGTTTCAGTACTCTGTCTTCTAGAATAGATGACATATCTGATATGATATTAATTAAAATTCTTTATCACACTTTCCTCCCTTTCTGTTACACTGTAATGATATGTGTGCCTTTTGCATTTTTTTCTCTTCTGTAATTGAAGTTCAGATGTCAGAGAATTATTAAAACACATTCTCTATTAGTTCTACCAGGAATCCATTGAAAAACATTTTGTCCTCATTACTGTGTGGGATAAAAATAATGTCATTCATTAAAACAATAACACACAGTGACCAATTTTAGTATGAACCAACACACACAAATACACACACACACACACACACACACACACACACACACACATACACAAACACTATGTGTTGCCATGGAAACACCATGAAAACGACTAAATTGAGCTATTACTTGAGATAACTCGTCTCCAACATGGTTTATGCCATGACTTTGACCCAACAGCCCAGTAAAAATAGCATTCTTGGGGGAAAGGTGAGTAACCCTGCCCCCCAAAAGCCAAACCAGGAAATACATGAAATGGAAACTTCAAATGGGACTTCTGTGTTTCCCTGCTCTGGGACTCTATAACCCAGTTCACCTGAAAAACCTCTTTTATGTCTCTGTATTCCCTTACATGTCAGGTATTGCTTGATCCTTGACTGATGTGACAAGGCAGTGAAGAAAGGACAGACACACATAAGGAAAGTCTGGGTCACATGGGCCATGCTTGGTCTTATGAAGTAATACTGACTAGGCACCAACTTGGAACCTCAGCATCTTTATTACACACAGCACCAGAAGGCAGATAGCTGGTCTCAGTAGGAGGTCTCTGTAGTGGAGCAGTCTTAAGTCCATCATCCTTCAGGAGGAAGAGGTAGTGTCTAGTTTTTGCACACACTGAGCAATCCTTTGAAAACACCTATAGTTGTACCAGAAGGCTTTGCCCACCAAGCTTCTAAGCCTCCCCTGGAGGGAAGCTTTGCCGGTTCCCAAGAGTCTGAGACACTGGTCCTTGTCAAGAATTCATTCCCAGTCAGGACTTTGTCAGCTCCCCACATGGTCTGCACTCAGTTAAGTTGAGGTGATCATGGACTCCTTTGTTGATTGGTTGTCTGATGAGTTGATAGGTTGAAAGAGGGGGTGCCTAAAGGGTTGGAGTCGTTATTGTAAAATAACTGAAAATTCATCTTTAGGATAAATACTGTCAATAAGGCAAGTTAATTAGTCATATATCAAAACCTAAAGCCACATATGCCTTACACTTGTGCTGGCTGGGCAGTTCACACAAAAGTTAAAGGATTTCTAAGTGTGCCCCTCACTCCTAAAAGCCAGACCAGTTACATCTATCTCATGTTAAATGTTTTGTTTTTCTTTTTTAATCTTCAAATATCGGGTAAATTATAAGAAAGGTGTGATAGGATCAAAGAAAATAGAAAACGGGATCCATTTTCCCTGCCCTGCTCTTGAGGAATAATTTCGTTAGCTATTGCAGAGAGCCAAACACTGCAGATATGTCCCTTGTAGTAACCAAGTCGTGTTTGCTCTGCCAGCGCACATGTGAGTAATTGTTGCACTTACTGCTGATGTTTGGCTTTAGGACAATCTTTTAGCTTCTATTCTATAATTTAAACACCTTCACTAGCCTTCAATAGGGAAAATGGGACTTTGCCCCGAATTCTCATACACCACCTGCACTGAATTCAACACATCAGAGCGGCGTGTCAGGGGCCTTTTCTTCTGGCTCCCATTCACTTCATTTCTGTCTAATAATGCCTTTCTCAAGTCCTGAATCACTGCTGCCTCATCCTTTTAACATCTACACTGTAGCTTACCTTTAATCTTAGAAATGATTAAAGTATGGTTGTTTTAGGAGAGATAAGTGTTAGATAACTTGGCTTTGATATACCACTTCTTTTTTAATTCTTTTTAATTTAATCTGTTTTACAGTCCAGACTTTATCCCCCTCCCTGTATACCCTCTGACTGTTCTACATCCCATACCTCCTTCCCCCCATCTCCATGATGGTGTCCCCACCCCCTCAC
The DNA here is from genome assembly GCF_000001635.26 of Mus musculus. Lineage (NCBI taxonomy): Eukaryota > Metazoa > Chordata > Mammalia > Rodentia > Muridae > Mus > Mus musculus. The sequence goes on from NC_000068.7 coordinate 9,471,785, forward strand.
TCCCACCCCACCAGGCTTCCCCACTCCCTGGGACCTCCAGTCTCTTAAGGGTTAAGTACATCTTCTCTGACTGAGTCCAGACCAGGCAGTCCTCTGCTGTATATGTGTGGGGGTCCTCATATCAACTGGTGTATGCTGCCTCGTTGGTGTTGAGTATCTGAGAGATCTTGGGGGAGGGGGGTCAAGTCCAGGTTAATTGAGACTGCTGGTCCTCCTACAGGGTCACCCTCCTCCTCAGCTTCTTCCAGCTTTTCCCTAATTCGACCACAGGGGTCAGCAGCTTCTGTTCATTGGTTAGATGCAAATATCTCCATCTGACTCTTTCAGCTGATTGGTGGGTCTTTCAAAGGGCAGTCATAATAGGCACTGTTTGGTGAGCACACTATAACATCAGTAATAGTGTCATGCCTTCGGACCTCTCCCTGAGCTGGATCTCAATTTGGGCCTGTCACTGGACCTCCTTTTCCTCGGGCTCTTCTCCACTTTTGTCCCTGCAGTTCTTTCAGACAGGAACAATTTTGGGTCAGAGTTTTGATGGCAACCCCATTCCTCCACTTGATGTTCTGTCTTTCCATTGGAGGTGGGCTCTACAAGTTCCCTCTCCCCACTGGAGGACACTTCATCTGAGGTCCCTCCCTTTGAGTCCTGAGAATCTCTCACCTCCCAGATCTCTGGTACACTCTGTAGGGTCTGCCCACCTCCTACCTCCAGAGGTTGCCTGTTTCCATTCTTTCTTCTGGCCCTCAGGCATTCAGTCCTGTTATATACCACAATTTTATGAACAAATTCATTAAGTCACACTGAAAGCTAACAAGAAAAAAAATGGATTCTTGATTCCTAACTGAGGCACTACATTGGTTCATAATGTGTATTGGTCGTAATTCAAAGGTATTAATATGTGCCAGAATTGCTACTGTCCATACTATTTAAAGCATTTTGGTAATACAAATTTTTACTTTAAAGTCTATGTCTAATTCTAAAGTTTAAGTACATACCTTCTTTAAGTATATACCCCTAAGAAATGTATAACTCACCAGAAAAGAAATGAGAAATAATTAATGTAAGGTGTAAGACGTGCTATCAAATGGATTTGGTCAAATGATGAATGAAAGATTCAGAGAAGGACCAAATTAAAGACAGGAGTTGGAGAAGGGAAGAAGGAGGTCACACAGTGACTCAGACATCACTGAACACAGTGTGACCACATAGGCTAAGGTGGGGAGGAGCCAACACCCAGAATGAGACATGTCAGCTGGGATGGAGCAATATATGGCAAAGCAGAGCCTGCATCTGGTGCTGGAATAAAGGCTGGTCCAACAGGCTGAGCATGAAACATGGAGAAAATTGGAAAGAACAGATGGAAATCGGGTCCGAGATTCTTAGGAGAGTGGAAGCTGCAGGGTGGGGGAGGGGAGCGGGAGCAACATATTGACAGACAAAGGGAAAGCAGGGAGCTCACATCAGACAGCAGAAGGAAGACTGATGATGTAAGAAAGTGAGAATAGACAAGCCACTAGAACTTCAACCCAGTACCAAATACCTAGAGGTCCCCAGGCACAAGGTTAACCAATTGTAATAGCATTGAATATGTCTTATAAGACATAATTGGCTCACGTAAGTCATGTAGTCTAACCCAGTCTTCAAAACAGCACCATTAAGTAGGTACTACTCTTGCCATTTCAGTCTAGAAAATTCAGAATTAGAGAGGCTGAAAAGCAAGCCAGAGGTCCTGTCACTGACAAGTGACAGAGAGGGCTTTGAACTCAGTCTTCTGGTTTCCAAGTCAACCTCTTAGCCACTTCGATGTCTGGGCCAGCTGGGGCTTGAGTACAGCTTGGATACTTGTGGAGAATTTTCAAAAGCTATCTTTTCCTGGGAGCTGATGCCTGCCCTAAACCCAGCTGTCTTCTCAGCAGAACACAATTGGGTAGATTTCCCTTTGTAAGCCACCCTGAAAGGTGCCTCACAGCTCAGAGACTATGTTTTGTTTCCAAGAGTCCAGTATCTGTAGGAATTGTAGATACGCAAGAAAAGAACAGTTGAAACCATGTCATCATGCTTAAATATTTTTCCTCTATGAATGAGATATTTTGTCAGAATAAGAATAAAACCAGAAAGAAGAGTGAAGGCAACAATGTGTGTATTAAAAGGCCAGTTTCCCCTGCCAAGAGAAAAGGATAGAAAGAAGTTAAGTAAATCTAAGAAAAGAAGAGTCCTAAAAGCAAAGGCACATAACAAAGCCATAGCCTTAGCCACTGGAGAACCTTCTCAGGCAGTGGGGAGGGGAAATGCCCAAGCCAGCATGTTAGAGGATAAAGCAAATGCTTGCTAGCTGGAAGAAGAGGAAAGGGAGAAGGAGGAGGAGGAAGAAGAGGAAAAGGAACAGGAAAAGTAAGAGGAGGCAGAGTAGGAGCAGAAAGAGAAGGAGGAAGCAGAGGAGGAAGAGGCAGAGGAGGAGGAAGTAGATGAGGAAGTACTTTGACTGAGTTTTAACTTAGCCATGACAAGCTTCTATTGACATCCAGGAAAACTGAGCAAGTAATGGGTGCTGGACTGGTTGACATTGGTCAACTCCTCCACACCAATCATTTCCTACAGGTAAACCCTGGTTTAGACTCAAGTGACTTCAGTGTTACCACATTGTGGGGGAAATATATAACTATAACATATGTGCATGCTGTCTTCTCTTCCTCCTTCTCTTCAGCCTCTTCCTTCTCCTCTTCTTCCTCCTTCCCTTCTTCCTCTTCCTTCCACACTCTGTCATTTCTTCCTTTTCTTCCTTCCTTCTGCCCTCCCTCTCCATCATTCTAACCTATACCTCCCTTCTCTCCCTGCACCCCTCCCTCTCTCCCTTCCTTCTTTTCCTCCTTTCTTCTGTTTGGTGAGTTTTGCTTTCTATGGAAATTTGAGGTTCTGATCCATATAATGACTTCTTAAGATTCTTGACTATTTGCCTTTTTTGTAAAAGTCACTTTTCTTGTTAGAAATGTGCCAAAGACTCACTTAATTATTTTGTTACCCAGAGATTTGAAACTCTAACTGAACTTTTCTGTTAGTGAAATTTATTCTTTGAAAATTTCCATCATGCACTTTGCAAACTGATCATTCCTGCCCCACCCTCTCTCTTTTTCCCACTACACACCTCTACCAGCTCTCTTACTGAAAATCTCTTTCTCACATTCATGTCTATTAATTTTGATTTGTGACCCACAAAATCTTACTAGAGCCATCTGCACAGGTCATGGTTTTGCAGCTATCTGTTGAAGCCAGGTAGACTCATCCATGGGTATGAAGACAATGAGTCCCCCTTCCTAAAATCTATCAATAGCCAAAGACACAGCAGGGAGCCTCTACCCGATTCATAACTGGCTATAGATAGGTCCAGTCTTCTGTGGGCCCAGTAAAGTTCACTGCAGTTGTGAATTCACGATTTCAGTATTTCTGTGGACTCTAAAGAATAGCATTTCACAGCCTTTCATTCTGTCTTCCAATAAACAGAAGATTCCTGACTCTTCTTCCACACTTTTTCCGGGGCCTCAGTGAGGGTGTGTAAATGTCTTTAGGATTCAGGCCTCAGCTGTCCCTTATTCTCAGCATCTTAGGCAGCTATAAATCTGTATTCATGGTCATTCGTTTCAAAGAAAGGCTTCTCTGATTAAGACCGAGAATGGCTTTTGTCTATGGCATCTAGCATAGATATTTAGAAGGAAGTTTGATGCTATGTCTAACTGACTTTATTTTTAATTATGAGACTTGTATCTGAGTGGGAGCATTAATTCCAGCCATTGTGAGGATCAAAGCCATCCTCCAAACAGTAACCTCACAGTGGTAATCATCATCAAGCTTCGAGGCAAATAAGTGATCTTATTAGTCTATAGGAATCTGCTGTGGAAGTAAAAGGAGGAAGTGAGTATGGATCTGTAAAGAGATGGGGGAAGAACGTGGAAGGTATATATGATCAAAACACATTGTATAAAATTCTCAGAGAATTAATAAAAAGAGTTTTAAAGATATTTACATGATATTGTCCAAAGAATTTTTAATTGGCTCCATTATAATGTAGAAATATAGAACATGAGAATCACAGGTCACAAGAATGTTTATTATTGTTGTGCTCAAGGACCCACTCAGCCGAGGATTCAGAATGTCCCCTCGTTATAGATGGGTAAGAAGGCGTGGTCCTTCCCCTGCGACTAACTCACATCACGGGCTCTTCCCAATTGAGAACTCTATTTGTCACACGCCATGAGTATATGGGCAGCACAAATGAGACTCTAGGTCACTAAAAAGCATAAAGGGGATAGGAAGTTGGAAGAGAGTCCTGAGGTGGAGGTGGATCTGGGAGGCATCAAGGGTAAATATGATCCAACTACAATGTTCAGAATTCTCGAAGAATTAACAAAAAAAAAAAAAACAAAAAAAAAAACAAATACTTTTAAAAATTATATTTGTCCCCAAAATCTTGCCCTGGTTATCCCAGATGCACCTCTTTGGTTGCAGAATATCTCCTCAGCTACAGCCTGAGCTACTCCTAGTAGTTAAGTATCTTGGTGGGAATAAAGTATCGATCGCCACAAAGCTGTGTTTGGCACATACATAGGGCATAACAAGCTGGCTCTGTGATTCACTGCAAATCTTTAATGTACTTTGTCCTGGTTAAAGATACTCTCAGCCTCTGTTGCATACTCCTCATTGATCATCATTTGACCAGTCCCCCATGTCGGTTCTCACAGGGAGCTCCTCAATGTCAGTTGGATGGCCTAACTCCTCTCCAGAATGGTGTGCCTGATGACCTCCATTGCTGCAAACCTCCCCATCTTCCCAACAAGTCCTTCTTCTTACTTTAGCATCTTTTTCATTTAATGGTACACACTTTAAGTAAGGTTGTTTCCATGATCATTGTTGAGTGATAATTTACTAGAAGCATGAACTGCCTATGAAAAATAATTCCCTTCCCCACAATAGCCATTAACTGCCAATAGCTCTACAAGTAGATGTGGAGGACCCATGAGCTTCTCCTCCATCCATGTTTGGATTTTGACTAGCTTCATTTTGTGTAGGTCTTGTGCAGTTGCTGTGAGTTCATGAACATAATAGGCATCTATGTCCAGAAGACATTTTATAGCTCTACCACTCATTATTGGCTCTTATATTCCTTCTGTTCTCATTATATCATCACTCTATGAAAGCTAGCTACCCTACTGTGCTGAATCGTTTTATATCAATCTTATACAAGCTAAAGTCATGTGACAGGAGGGAATCTCAATTGAAAAAAGTGTCTCCTTAAGGCTGTAGGCAAGCCTATAGAGCATTTTTTAATTGTTGATTGATTTGGGAGGATGGGTGGTGCCAGCCCTGGGCTGGTGGCCCTGGGTTCTATAAAAAAGCAGCATGAGTAAGCTCTTTCTGAGCCCTCTGGTCATTTATTAACAACAATAAGAAGGGTAGTGATAATATGGTTATGATGTGTATCATGCATGACAAAGTACTCCTAATTTCCAAGATTTCCTTTTGTATTTTATTTTTCCATTTTCGAGACAGAACTTTGCTTTTATGCCCCCAAAATGGCCTTGAATTCAGTGCAATCTTCCTACTTAACAGGAGGATTACAGAGATCATAGGCAAGAACCACCACTCCCAGCATTGCCGGGTTCTTTGACAGTTGATTTATTGGTGTCAGTCCAAGCTACTTAGTTTCTCCCTAAGTTGCCAAATGTATCGTTTATAAAAACACAAGGTCCAAGGGGGAGAAAGGGTTCTTAAATGGTAATTGTAGTCACAATATTTCCTGTACATAGCATTGGCAAGATAGCACAGGGATGGTGCTTAATTCTCTTCTGCTGTTTCTTGGGAGGGCAGAAGTTATATCACCGGCAAGCCTAGAGTCACCTTAAGATGGCTGACTGCCTGCATCTGCCATGCTAAAGAGGAATGAAATATCACCAGGATGCAGAGGAAGGACTGCTGTGCTAAAAGAACTGGGATGGTCTGCCCCCCACATGCTGGAAATGCCTGCAGCTACAGGAGAACGGAAGATGCTTAATAGGTCAAAGAAAATCATGTTTCTAGGGTCACTCTGGGTTTTGAAAGCTGAATGTATTCTAATTGTATCCAGTTAACCCATATGACTTGGCCATGTCTCTCTTGCTGTGAAAATACCAGTGTTATCATACCAGGCAGTCGCCAGCATCAGGAGGGTACTCTCTGAAGCCCTCGTTCTGAGAATAAGGTCTTGAAGTATCCACTTGCAGCCAGGTGACCCTAGCATTCCCTTCTACCATCCAGCAAGCTCTATGCGGAGTACGGAATTAAATAAACAAGATGTGATCCAGGAGACAGCCATGTCTTCCTTATACATATTCATTCCTGGGCATGAATAAACATCTTTTCCAGAGTAAGCACTTATAATGTCCCCATGAAAATGACCAAGCCTGGAAGCAGGGAGCATACGATCTGATACCAGAGGGAACATGGGCACATGGCAAGCCCATCAGAGTATGGCAATACCACCATCTCATTTGTTTAGGCATTGTTTTATAGAATTCAAGCAAAATTAAATAGTAATAATAAATAGCAATCAATAATCAACAAGTACCGACTTTATTTTCCTCCCTACAACCCCTTGTGTGCATGTGCCTGTGCATGTGCGTGTGTGCACGCGCACGATCATGTGTGTTTCCTTGAAGCATGGTCTCATTGATCCCAAGAACTCAGACTGGCTTTAAATTCACTAGACATGACTATGATTTTGAGCTTTAGATCCTCTTCCTATGTCTCCCAGGTATTGAAATGGCATGTATGTGCCACCATGCTTGTCTCTAGTTAATTTGCATGCATTCGGTGTATATGCAGTCTACATTGTTAACAAATTATGTAGTGGAACTGGGCATCACATAATCTCTTGCTATCTACTTTCTGTGATTTTCTCTGTCATTTCAAAGGGAATTTTTTAATAAGAGGTGAGACCTACACTCACTTACCTATCAGATTATATCTTTAGACTGTAGCTAAAAGTTATGATGGCTTATTAGAGTGATGCTTGTAGGTTCTCTTCCAAAATCTATGACTTCACTAACTGAGTTGTTAGCTAGGTTTCCAGTACCAGGTATGGTGTCCATATTATTGATGGGCTTTAAGTCTAAGCTGTTGGTTACTGCCATGGTAGGAGTGTTACTACAGCATCCTTAGAGTTATCATGCCATGGTGGTTGACGTAGTTCATAGACATCATGGCTGTAAAGTGGAAATTTCTGGATATGCCAGGTGGTACAGACTGATCTAATGTTTTGCTAATGCAGACTCACTTGGTGTTTTACTAAAGCAAAACCTATGGGAGAACACATGATATTTGAAGAGAGTAACAGACAGTGACAGTGTGCTTGCATACCTGGCTTTGCAATGCTTCACTGGACTCAGGTCTGCATCTTCTCTGACCTTTGCTTGATTCATTGAAAGAGGCACAGCACAGAACTTCTCCTGGTGTCCCACCTGGTCCTTGTTGCTCCAGCTAACCTGTGCCAGTTCAGTGGAGCCCTGATGTGTTCTGCTAGATCATGCCACCGCTGCTAATTCATGTTTGCTATCCTGACACCACCAAACTGGACTGCTGGTATCCTGACAGAGAATGAAATCATCCCCCAAAGAATTACTTCTAAACAAGACCACATCCCCTTGTCCTATTTGTCATCTTGTCTCCCCTACCTTTGGATGGTGGACTAGAAAGGGGCTTGAAGTGTTTGAGAACTCATATTAAAAATAAGTTTTCAAAATCTAAGCCTACACAGCTGGGTAAGACTCTTGATTGCTTCCATCTTTCAGAAGCTTCCATAGCAAGAGGAGAAAAGAGAAAGAGGGAGAAGAAGGAAAGAAAAGACAGGAAATGGGAAGTGTAGAGGAAGAAGGATGAATATGGAGATGAGGAAGAGGATGGAGAGAACAAGAGCAGTAGAAACACATATAGACAAAACAGAGGCAGCCATCCAAAGACACAGCCTTATCTCTAGTCAAGCCTTAAGCTACAGCTTTTAAAGACACAATGAATACAGAGAAACCCTCAGAAAAAAGAACGGGACTTGAGGAATATAGCTTCCTCATCAGGGGATTGAACAAAGACAAGCTACTTGAACCCAGAACTACAAAATACATGGTGTTTTAAGCCATGCAGTCAATTCGATGGCTTATTACCCAGAAACAGAATACTAGGACAGTTCTTGGGGTCAGGTTGGGGGTTACAACAAGTATTCCACTTCTGTGCCACAGTCTTTCTATAATTCAGTTTTCTTTTCTTAGAATGGCCTTGATAGGTGCTGGTAACAGAAATTTCAATGCCACATGTGATTACATCAAATCCAAACTCAGGGGTCCCCATCACATTCTACTTTGTTCCTTCTCTGGCTTTGGTTGCATAGCACTTTGTTTTGGCAAACCTCAGGAGCAAATGTTGGGCTTGAGGGAGCATGTGCTATTCCTGGTGATGAATGCAATCTCTACTACAAAGCAGCGTATTGTTCAATAAAGAGTATCGATCTAATAATACCACAAACTGGAGTCTAGTGTGGTTCTTGAGCAATGACAGCCTTTCTGAGCTATAGTCTCTTGCCTAAGGTGGGATTAATCTTTGCCTTTCAGGGATTTAAGCTAAATACTAAGTGCAAAATATACACCATGGATTCAACATCTCTATTATTATTCCTACATATTATAATGTTGTGGCACAGAAATCACTTATATTAACACAATGAAAGTGCAGTCAAAAAAGTAGAAATTTAGACATACTACCTGCACTTAAAGATAATGACCTCTGTAAGATGTGAAGGTAGAGTAAAAATTATTTGTGTATATAGAAAACAAAGTTATATTCTTCAGAAATTAATTCCTTACGATAAAGTTAAGTGTAGGATTTTTAGAGGGAGAAATATTCAGGACTTCCAAGCTAGAAGTTTATAGATTTGATTACATAACCTAGACACTGTTTTTTGATAGGATATTCTCTTAACAGTTCAAGTGAGTGTTAATAGCTGCAAATGATTGACTGGGAGCAAAAGATCTTAGAATATAAGAATACTCAGAGAAGATACTGTGGTCCTGACAAAATTTATAGATTTCATTACTTAGTCAAACCTAAGTGAAACACAATACTAGAATGTAAAGGAACTTGACCAAAAAATAATGCTGCCAAGAGCTGATTCACTAGACTGGGATATCTATTTACTAGTTTTAATTACATGCATATGTGAGTATTTATGGAGGAAACACATAGGCTTTAGTGCAGAAGGCATCTATTCCCTGGAGCTACAGTTATAAACATTTGTAGCCATTTGACACCCAGTTCCATACTTGGAACTGAATATGGTCTTCTGGAAGATTGATTCACATTCTTCATTGCTGAACTATCCCCTCCAATGCCACCGTGGATGGCAGACTTTTAGGTGAGGGGAGTGAGATAGGACATTGTTTGTTGGTAGGGTATTCTCTTAACAGCTCAAGTGGGTGTCATATGGACAGGGAGCAGAATAAGATGCTAAAATATAAGAATATTCAGTGAAGATACTGTGGTCCTGATAATTGTCAGTAGAAAGAATAATTAATAATAACAAAGCCAATAATGATAATTACAATGATAAATTCTTGAAAAGTGGGAGTCTAACAATGAAACATCCTAAAAGTTAGTTGTTGACAATGACTATTAACATTCTATACTAGGAAATTGAATAAAGCAATCCATTTAACAAGATAGACCCTTATCCTTACCTTCTAAAACCTGGCATTAAAAGTCTACTATCCAACAGAGAATACACTTAGGGAGCTGGAGCAGGAGGACTGATCTGGAGGCCAGCTAGGGCTCCATAACTAGGGGGAGGAAGACAGGGAGGAGGGAGAGGAGGAGGATGGATGGATCGATGGATGGATGGATGGATGAATAGCAGTCCTTCTGGATATAGAAAATAAAGTCCTTCAAAAGCAATCCTAGGCTTTCAGCACTAGAAGAACATGTTTCCTTTCTTACAAAAAAGGCTTACACTATTTATTTGTATCTTAGTCCAGGGAAATGAGTAATAGGGACTTGCCAGTGAAATTCTTTCCTGACTACTCAACAGATCATATTTCCCACTTGGGAAAAAAAAAAAAAACCTGAAGCCTGAAGGAGCCATAGGGTCAGGAGACGGAGGATCTGCATTGTCTAACAAACTGCTGCGACTTAGTGTTGATAGTTGTCAAATTCCTCATCTGAAAATGTCTCCAATGGGCTCAAAGATGTGTACAGTCATGTGTGACTTTAGGAATGGGTCCTCTCTTGGCATTCCATCAGGATTCCTTCCCAGATTCCTTCCCACATTGGGCTTCCTCCAACACACATTTGGGTTAAGACCACAAAACGTCTGAAAAGCTCTCCCTGAGAATGAAACTGTCATTTTTCCCATGGCTACTGTTTCGTAGCTCAGGATCCCTTCCCCACTCATTGTCTATAACAACCGTGAGTGACTTCTCTCAGACCCTGTGACCATGAAGGATTGGTGGCTTGGGAGCATGGATTGTATGCGCATGCTTTATAACCCAGAAGCAGTGCTGGTCCTCCACCCTGTGGCAGACCAAGCAGAATAGAAACCAAGGATCTGGTTTGAGACTAAGAGTCACAAGAAGGCTGGGAAATTACCAGTTTCTGAAGAGGTGATTCCCATAAGCATAAAATGATAACCATGTCCCTGACTTCTCTTCTCTATATAACTCCAAATATAGAATGAAGAGTCATCAGAAGTTGTTGGTAAAAGGAGTTGGGATCTAGTCATAGTCAGCATAGGAAGACAAGGAGGGTCTTTTTAAGAGGTGACAAACAAAGGCCTGGGTGGAGTGACAAGGCATTGGGAAAAAGGTGGCTCTAAAGGAAAAGGTAGCAATAAGCTTTGCCACACTTACTTACCCCAGTAAGCACATAGCCACTAGCTCAGCACATTTCCTGAAAGTCTTGCATTCATCAAAATGCAATTATTCAAACCTAGAACTTTTTTCTTGCCTTTAAAATCCACTGAGAGTAGTAGAGGCCCCTCTACAAGTTATTTAGTCCCATTAGAGACTTGTGAAATTGGGAGGAAATGTCATTCATGGGCATGTGACAAAGTACGAACAAAATTCTCTCTGATGCTGGGCCCCTGGGTTTCACTTCTAAAGTCACCTAGCCTTGGGGTTTAGGACAAAATTTCTGCAAGCAAGAACATCATGACTTCATAAATGTGAAGACCTAAGGAAAATCTATGGATTCCTCACATGCAGGTGGCAATGCCACAGAGTGTGAGCACATTTTTCTCTCTGCTTCTTAATTTCCCCTACTCTGAGAGCAGTGGCTTCATTCATTCACTATGTCATGTTCCTGGGCAGGCCTGGCTCACATACATATGTACATTTGAAATGCCATGAGATTTCAAAGCCCAGAGACCAAGAATTTGATCTTTTCCAAGCTTACCTGTGTTTCTCTAAGTAGATAGTTCCTCCTTCATAGTAATGCATTTGGGAACATTAGGACCATACTATGTCAGGCAGGTGTCTAAAAGGAACCTGGGGAAGGCAGAGGATTAACCACCAACGGAAATTCAGTTTCAACAGCCTTCATTAACCCTGCGAGTGATTATAACCACTATCTTTGAATTAAGAAAAAAGAATCAAGCTTTCCCCCACCTCCCCATACCACTGAACTGATCTTTCAGAAGGAAAACTGTTAGAGCACCTGTATCTATGTCTCATGTGGCTTTTGTTACCAACCTCTGTCCTCAATGTAATCATATTTCTTTTTAATTTTTCTTCCTGCCAGAGGTTAAGAGATTTCTTTTGCTCAAAATGCTTTCTTGTTCTGTTACTAAGAGTCAGCACTGGATCTTATGTCATCAGACACAAGCTACTATTTTCTTACCAGTCTCAAATGAAGACGACAGACAGTTGGTGAGGCAAAGCTAGTTGGATGTCATGAAGACACTGCAGGCTTAGGGCTTGGAAGATGCAATACAGTGACCCAATCATTTAACTTCTTTGCAATCTATTCTGTTTAGTCAATATTTATGGACAATATTATGTGTGCTGGACATTGTGGTAGCTCTAGTGGTAGTGAGGCAAGTGAGTCACTGCCTTCTTCAGAGAGCTTCTGATTCTTGTGAATCCAGATGGGCCTGGTGTCTATGGAAGTACAATGTCCTAGAAGCAGCAATCTAATCATGTGATGATCCATGGTGGGTTTCAGAAAACCTTTCCCTCCCTCTCCCCTTCCTCCCTTTCTTCCTCCCTCCCACCCTCACCCCTCCATCCCTCCCCTCATCTCCCTTCCTCCCTTCCTCCCTCCCTCCCTCCCTCCCTCCCTCCCTCCCTTCCTTCCTTCCTTCCTTCCTTCCTTCCTTCCTTCCTTCCCTCCTTTATGCTTTCCTTTCTTCCTTCCATTTCCTCTCTCCTCCTCCCCTTTCTCCTTCTGTTGAAGTGGGGTCTCTCTGTGTTGCTCAAGTTGACTTTAAATGTGTTAGCTCAAGTTATCCTTCTACCTTCAGTTTTCCAAGTAGGAGGAACTACATCTGTGTACTGTTATGCTCATCTGTTTAGGAAATGTTTTTAAAACATGGTACCTAGGCTGGATATTTAGCTCAGTGATAGAGCTCTTGCCTGTTATGGTTGAGAGTCTTGGTTTGCTGTACATTACTGCAAACAAACAACTAAATGTAACTTAGTCACCCAGCACAGCCTGTTTGGTCCTATGTGAAGTAAAGAACCTGAAGAAAGTAAGGCTCATGTCTCTCCCAGATTTTTTAACAGCTCTGAAAAACTTTAGTAACTTCATAGATAGTACAGCAAATCATGAAGATCAGGAAATTGCACACGAGGAAGCCTGGTGGTCAGCAAAACGTAGTCATTTCACAAACTAACCCCTGCCAGAATACAACCCCACAGCTTCTCTCTCTCTCTCTCTCTCTCTCTCTCTCTCTCTCTCTCTCTCTCTCCCCACCCCCCACCCCCATGAAATCATGTCAATCTTTCAACAAGTGAACAACAAATCAACTTTAAAAGTCTTGTGGCAATGGAGTCTGATGGTGTTGACTTGCAATCCCAGCACTAGGAAGGCTGAGGCAGGAGGATTTGAGAGTCCAAGTCATCATTTACTACATAGCAAGATACTGTCTCCAACAAAGTAGTCCTCTACCAGACTCGATGCTAACAGAAAAGTGAAAATACTCTGTTTGCTATCAAGGAATCTCTAGCATGTAAAGGGAGATTGGGATACAGCAAAGACAGAGTTAGGCTACACCATGCAAACCAAGGCACGGTGCAGAGTACAAAAGGAGGGAGGTACAAAGTTGAGGTTGCTGGTGCACATCTATAAGCCCAGGGATGTGAGGGGGAGGGGCAGGTGTTTAAGGCCATCTCTAGCTACATAGTGGGTGTGAGGGCAGCCTAGGCTACAGGTAACTGTGGGGAAGCAAGAGGATAAAGAAGAGGGCTGGGGGAGGCAAGGAGTTAACTAAAGAAAGGAAAACATCTGTCTTCTGGAACCACTGAAACAGGCTTGATAATGTATCTGGTTAGAGATTATCAGGGGGCAGAGGGATAAGAAGAAGAACATTCCATATAAAGCAAACATCTTGAACAAGGACAGGAAAGCAAAAGCATTTTAGGAGATCATAAACAAATCAGACGCCAGCTTCAAAAAGTAATAATAATTATTGGCAGTAATAACTTAAGCATTAGTCACCACATGGCCTCCTGCATGCCCAGTCTAATCTTCTATGGCTGCTGAGATATGAGTACCATTCCTGTATTTCAGCTTAGAAAGCTAAGGATTCAGCTGACTCTTTAGCCAGGTATTTCTAATTTCAGCATCTACTCTCCTAACTCCCATGTACTTACTTGATATTCTTTGGGAAATGTATGCCTAACTCAAGATATAATGTGAGAAACTTTGTTAGAAGAATAGTTTGACTCTCACACAGAAATACAGAAAATGACTTTGAGCAGGGAAAGGTAGGAAAGAGGGGGGTCTTTGACCTGGATGCTTTGGTAATGACACAGATGCAAGAATAATACATGGGCTAGCCTGCTTCATGGTACATACTTTTAATTCCAGCATTTGAGAGACAGAAACATGGTAATCTCTGATTTAAAGGAGAGCCTGATCTATATAGTAAGTTCTAAGATAGCCATAGTTACATAAAGGAACAATGTCTCAAAGGAGGAGGAAGAAGAGGAGAAGAAAAAAGAGAAGGAGGAGGGAGAGGAGAAAAAGAGGAAGGGGAGGAAGAAAAAGAGAAGGAGGAAGAGGAAGACAAAATAGAAAGGAAAGAAAAAAATTTCTTCTGATGCACGAGCCAAAATGAGATGCAAGAAAAATTACTTGGGAGATCTCCAACACTTACATAAAAATCAAGACATAACGCCAGGCCCTATAACCCAGCAGTGGGAGGTGGAGACGGGAGAATTCTCACAGCTCACAGGCCAACCTGTCTAGCCAACAGGTGAGAGCTGAGATTAATAGGAAAACCATGTCTTAAAATTTCAAGTGAAGAGCAATAGATGAAAACATCCAGTGTCTACTTTTGATCACATGTGCATATTAAAGGTGTACACAGTCAGACACTCAAATTCACCATACAGGAGAGAGAGAGGGGAAGGGGGAGGGAGAGCGAGAAGGAGAAGGGAGAGGGAGAAGGAAAGAGCATGGAGGAAGGCAGGATCACTGGGAGCTGGCTAGCAGCTCCTCATGGTGGGAGAGGGGAGAGTAAGTAGCTTCAAGGGCTTGTGTTCAGTAGCTGGAAAGGAACCATTGCTAGGCCACTGCCATTTGCTTCCATCCAGTCCTTCAGATTTATAAACAAAGACAAAGTATTCTGTCTTTTTTTTCCCCCCTCTAAAGTATGACTCTTATCATTGTTCATGTTTTCTGGTCTTGGCGTTGAATAATAATCAACTGAAACTCTTGTCAAATGTCCAAGAAATGTACTGCAAGGTTTATTACAGGAGACATGAACAGGCAACATCTTCTACAGAATCTCTGTTCTCGTCTCGTGTTTCCAGGAAATGCTGTATATAAACGAAGCTCAGTAAGATGGTCTAAAACACAAAGTAAGCTTACCACACTTTCAATTGGTCCTGGCAGGAGACATTTGCCCCTACCCTACTTTTAAAACAGAATTCCAGAGTCACGAGTTAAGTGTATAATAGGATAATTCTCAGAACTAAACTGAAAGGCAGGTGTTGTGACTAATGAAAATAATAGCCCTCGGGAGGCTGAGGGAGGAAGATGGCAAGTTCAACGTAGCCTAGGCTACATGGTGAGACTCTGCCTAAAATAAAATAAATGAAAATATTAACTAAAGTGGAAAGTTCAAAACACAGATTCACAGAATGGCAGCTAGACCTATCTGCCTGCTGACATTTGATGTGACTCCAAGTACCCGGTGGAACCTCAGAATCACCGTGAGGGAATGAAAGAGTTCTGTCCTTCAGACTGAATGACTTTAGTGATTCATATTTGCATGGGGGAATTTGTACAGCCACTAGCCTCATTAACCTCATATACCAATGTGATTAATGTTACATTTTCCAGAACTCTTGGCCTTGCCAATAAAACTCATCATTGAACACCTGAATTTAAAAAAAAAAAAAAAAAGTCCCACTTGTAAAGCTTGGTCCTAACTCCTGGTGTTGATGCCAATATCCCCAGGGCTCAATACCATTCTGTCTTTGCAATAGCTCCCAAGTTAAACAAATTGCCAAAGAGTTATAAGCTTCTTATTAGTTGGATGGATTCCTCTGATTGCTCGGCCGGCTTTCTTTTGCTGCACACATGTTGGTGAGTTCCATGGATAATTCATGTGCCTGCAAGTTCCCTCTGCCACTGAAGGAACTCTGGCATTTCTGCTTCTGTGATCTATGATCTATGATCTCCACTCCCTCTCGCCTTCACTTTGAACTGAGCTGCTGTGTTAGGCAACCCCACTACCTACCACCTAACAAGCTGAGACGTGAGTCTTCACTATATTACGACACATGAGTTTTATCCCAGGCTAACCAGTAGCACCAGTATTCAAAGCACAGTGGGATGATCGCAGCGACCCAGATGGAGTAGCCAGTACCAAGTGCACAATGTCAGCAGAGGATAGATGGTGACAGCAGGGAATCATGGGAGTTTGAACAAGAATTACTGAGGAGAATCAGATCTAGGTAGTAACACTGACTCCCCAGAAACTGAAATGAAAGTGGAGCCCATTTCAAGCCAGGAAAGACCAATCAGATCCTTTAGGACGTGAATGTACCATAGATATCATATCGACCATTTCAGATGGCTCCAATTCATACATAAATGTCTAACTAGATCTCATTTTGTGTTTGTGTGGAAGGCTAAGTACTCTATCAACTTTTATTTTCTTGTGGATCACATTATAAGGTCTGTGTAGTGAGTTCATTATAAGAAAAGAAAATGATCTACCAAACTCTTTTCCTAAACTTAACTAAAAACAAAATAAACTTTTTTTTTTTAATTTTTATGCTCTAAGTGTTTTACCTGTTGCAAGCTCCTTGAAGGGAATTACGAAATGAGCTCTCTGTTTTGCCTTCTTTGGGAAGCATCTATACACTGGCTCCTCTCTTCTCTAAGTAAGTCAAGGTTTATACAGAGACCAAATGGCTAGTGTTCATACGCTATTTCTAGTGACTTAATCCTCCTACCTGAGATTAGAAGAAACAATCTTATTATTAACGGCAGTCAAGGGTTTATGGAGAAAACCTGAGTCTACCGGATATCCATAAGTCCATTTTTCCTTCTTACCAGTTATCTTCATTAATCTATAGATTTCCCTGGACAAATAAATAAGGTCATCTGAGGGTGGGCAGAGGAGGAGAAAGAAAGAAGGGGAGAAAGGGTAGGGACCATGTGCCTCCACAAGGTGCCCTAAAAGCAATCGACTCTGCCACTCGGTTTCAAACTGAGACACAACAAACTCAAAGTTGGACATTGTTCAGGGACCAGTGGAACCCAGGACTTCTCTGCCTTTGTCACAAAGATCTCTCTAATTTAGAATCAAGGGATAGTTCCCCAGCTGCCCCTGTGATCTTGCTCTATTTCCACCACGTCAAAAAGAAAACGTTAAGTGAATAATCATCTAAGACTCTATGGTTAGCAAGGAAGACTTTTTCCTTTCACACCTTCTTAATTCCTAGCATTGCTTTGTTAGCCAGACAAAGCTGTCGCAATGTTCTTTTCCCATTTTGATCTCATTTTGTTATCGATACTTGGGAACCCAAAAGGAGATCTTAACTAAAAACAAAATAATCTTTTTTTTATTTTTTTTTAATTTTTGTACTCTAAGTGTTTTACCTGCATTTTCATAAGTGTGCCACATATGTGCCTAATCTCTTTGGAGCTCAAAAAGAGGGCAATGGATCCCCTATAAATGGAGTTACAGACTTCCAGATTCGGATGAGCTACCATATAGGTGCTGACATCTGAACCTACATTCTCTATAAGAACAGTGAGTGATCTTAACTATTGACTACCTTTTTAATCTAACCAAAATTATCTTTAACAACCAAGCTGGAAACATTAGCTCAAGCTTTATCCATGTGTATCATATTTTTCTCCAAGACATTCTTAAGAGGTTCATTAATTCCAATCAACATTACTAGTCTTTTGAACCTCTCTGTTTTTCTTTGCCATCAACCTGTCTTATTTCACCAATAGTCTTTTCTATACAGACAATCAAACAAGACCTTTGATGGAAGACACACAGTATGAAAAAGGCAAGGGTCACACAGAAGAAAAACCCAAGTTTTTCATGTTGCAGATGAAAACATTTCATGTTGATTCATAGCTGTTGCCCGACATATAAGGTGGGAGATGTGACTGATGATTGATGTGGTCTTATCCCTACTCACACACATCAGGAAGAGATGTACGTCATCCCTGTACATTTTAACATGGAGTAAGTTCAAATAGCATGTTTACCTTCTTTGATGAAGAATGGAGCAACAACAACCAACAACTAAACAATTGTCAAAATACTAAGCCTCTTATTTTTTTCTGAGCATTGCTGGACTCATAAGAAAACAGCCTCTTAGGTATAAACAAAACAAGAAATTTTAAAAATGTAATGGGCCCTAGGTTTACTGTGGAGCCAAAGGCAAGAGGACTATGAGTTCTAGGCTAGCCTGAGCTATACAGTGAGTCAGTTCCAGATTAGCCTGGGCTATGGAGTAAAACTTTAAAAAACAACAACAACAACAACAACAACAACAACAAATCCAAATAAAATAAAATAAAATAGGGTCAAAGATTCACTGTAATATGAGATTAATGTTAAGAAATCTGAGCGGAGGCCCACCAGAATTTTGTATTATCTTTTCATCTTTGCTCTGAATCTAAAAGGTCTCTAAAATGCAAAATTCACTCAAGAAATGAGGTAGGGTTGAGAGATGAGGATAAGGAACTTGGGGCCATGGGGTCATTAAAAAGCTGGCTTCCAACCTGTGGTCCTACAGGCTAGATGGCAACCAGAGGAAATCCTGCCTACACTCCACAGGTATCCGTCCTGTGGGTAATATAAAGAGAAATCTCTAGATTGCTCATATCTCTAGAGAACAGAGGTTCCCCAACATCTCTGCTGAGCAAAGCTATCCTAAATAATTTGTATACCGAGGCACATTCTATCTCTGTAAATTATCTTCTCCTGGAGCCCTTTCATTCGCTCAATCAGTGGTCATTGAGTTCTTACCAGTTAGGCATGGTTAGAACTGGTAAGCCACCCTTTTCCATCAACAAACACAGCTTAAGCCTGGAGTCAAATCTCAGAAGTTACATCCAGGAAAGGTGGATGATATCTATGGATCTCCCTGGTGAGGATGTGCTTAATCTCTTACTTAAATTGGAGGGCTTACTGGAGAGATGAAAAGGGGACCATAAGAGCTAATGGCAGATCTATCAGTTCTATGCAAACAAACTTAATGTGGCTTGGTGCAAGCCAAGATTAAATGTGACTGGGTGCTCTTATATATGAAAAAACCCAAATACATACGTACGTACGTACGTACATACATACATACATACATACATACAGAATGAAAAGTATAAAAACTTGCACAACTCTTTTATTAGCCTCTTGAAATAACTAGCATTGTGTTGAGCTAAAAGGTATTTTTGAATACTTTTTGGAGAATTAAGCTTATTTGTTATACTTTCAGGACAAACAGGAAAAAAAGAAAAGCCGTTAGTCAGCATTGTCTTAGAAGATAAAGCTTTAAGATAACAGCATCTCTGGGTCAATGGCAAGCTTCAAGAATTGATTGGCAGGTCTCTTCTGAATTTCAAGTGCAAATTACATACCCAGCACCAACCCAGTAGCTGGGTTACACATGCCTCAGGAAAGGGGTTTATTCCAGGGTCCTGTCAATGAGGGGGCTCCATCCCTTTAAGAGTCAAACAGTTACATCGTTACATCGTTACATCGGCAGTATTGAATTTAATGGACAGAAAGAATAAAAGACAAAAGTAGGATATGTCACACAGAGAGAAATGAACAAGCAGTTGTGATTCTTTAGTTTTTGATTTGTTGGATTGTCTTTCATATTTTCACAACACGGGGAACCAATTCTCTGCCTCTGTACTGCAGAAAAGTTCGAGAACAAAACCACAATTTCAGCTTTGAGGAAAGGAGTCAGAGCTCCCGGGAGAGGCTTGTCTTGGTTTGAGCACTGAGGCCTCAGTTGCTAATCATGAGCCACAGAGTGAAAGGGGGACTCAATTCTAGCCCTGGAGATGGTGTGTCTTCTACCCTATGACTGTGCGCTACAATGCCCGGAGGTATCATTCTAAATAACATAAATATCTGTAATCTCTACAAAGTCAACTGAAAGACCTTTCTGAAATGTAGTTGAAGAAGGGGAGATGGTGCACACTGGATGCTTCTAGACCCGAGTCTCTTCCCTATATTAAAAGCCCAAATCCTTGAGGAATACTCCATGAACACACACACCTGTCAAAAATTGTTGAGCCACTGGATTTTGGTATTGGAAGGATGAAAAGCTGTGGTTCCTCTCCACAATTAAAGAGAGATGAACAAAAGAGACAATAACAATTGACTATGTGGGTATGGTGCTACATGCCTAGGATCCCTGCAATTGGGAGGCTGAACCAGGACCATGAGTTCTGGACTAGCCTTGCATACATAGCAGCAAGAGTTTTCTTCTAAGATATTTCATTTTTCTTTATAGCTGAATAATTCTCCCCTATGAATTTGTACCATATGTTCATTGTCTATTCTCTGTTGATGGGCATCTGAGCTCCTTCCTCTTCCTTGCTATTGTGAATAGAGCAGCAACACATAAGGATGCATATGTATCTTTGTGGTAAGATGTAGAGTTCTTTGAGTGAACATCCAGGAGGGGCAGAACTGGGTCATAGGGTAGTTTTAGTGTTTTGAGGGACCTCCAAGCTGAATCCCATAATGCCTAGTATTAACTTGCACTCCCACCAGCAGTGAACAAGAATTCCCCTTTTCCGACATTCAGTGGAATATTATTCAACTATAAAGAAAGCTAAAATCGTGAAATTCACAGGAAAACAGATGAACCTGGAATATATAATACTAAGTGAATGTCTCAAGCTCAGGAAAAAACAAAAACAAGATGAGCTGACTGCTCTCCCTGTCTGAGGATCCCAGCCTATAGTATCCTTGCACATATGTAAATGTGGGTAAAGTAGAGCATTTAGGAACGAGACCAAGGGAAGGTAATACTAGGTAACAAGGAAGGAGGGATTGCAGGCAAAAGAGTCATGAAGGAGGACATAAAGTTTTCTCCTAGTTTCTGGGCCTGTCATTGTTGCCCACCCTCCCCCACCCCACCTTCAAGGCGGGAGATATGTGAATTTAACTGTCTGCATATTAAAGTAGCATTTTTGCATTCCAAGGGAATCTGACCTGTTAATCTTGTGATTGTGAAAGCTGGATTTCTTTTTAATTCCATTGATCATTAGCGCAATAGGAACCAGACATGATGACTCGCTGAATACATTTATTACACTGGCCCATTTAGAAAATGTTGGGGGGGGGTGGTTTTGTTTCTGTTGTTGTGATTTTGTTCTGGTGGGAGGGAATTTAGAACCTGAGATTTATACCTTTTTCCTTGCAATTAAAACTATATCAAGTCATTCTATTATAGTGTTGTTTTAATATGTAAACTGTACTCTATACCTAAAATAAAATGTGGTTTTGACTTTTTTAAAAAGTAAGATATATTTTTTTAAGAGAAGGAAAGGGGTGAAGGGAAAGATAGCAAAAGAAAGGAAAGGGAAGAGATATTCATCACAGCCAGGTCTGGTATAGCAATCAGTAGTCAAGACCCTGAGTCAGGAGGATCACTAGTTCATGGGCATCCTTGGCTACAGAGTGAGTTAAAGATGGCAACTCAATAAAATTCTGAGTCCAAATAAAAAATAAAAATTGGTCTGAGGCTATAACTCAATGGTGGACCGGTTGCCTGGCTCGCATGATGCCTTATGGTCAATCTCCGGTACAAAGAAGAAAAGAAAGGAAGGAAAGGAAAGAAAAAGGGAGGGAGAAGGAGGAAAGGAAGGAGGAAGGGAGGAAAATTAAGGAAGAAGGAAGGAAGGAAGGAAGGGAGGGAGGGAGGGAGGGAGGGAGGGAGGGAGGGAGGGAGGGAGGGAGGGAGGCTGGTTCCTTAACTATTTAATCCAAGTGTTACATGACCAAGAGGCTTCTTCTGAAAGAAAGACTCAAAGAGTCCATAAAATGAATCTACTGTTCTACCAAGGAGCTGTGAAGAATAGGTAACCCAAGAGACATGTCCCTAGACACAAAGAGAAAGATCTAAAGGATGGCTGAGGAGGAGAAGCCAGCAGGGCCTGTCTGTTCAGATTCTTCTTAGCCTCCCTGTTGAGAATTCCTTCCTCCTGGGTATAAGGCCAAATCCCTCTGCAATGTCGGTCCTGTGACCTGTGACTGCAAGACAAAGGCGGATCAGAGAATTTCCTTATGGCTGACCTCTACCCAGAGACCCAGGTTCTGGAAGGTCAAGTAGCATTTCTGGTGGTTGCGACTTGCTTTGGGGAAGAGGGATTCCAGTTCCTGTGACTCACTTAGAGGCAGAGTTCTGGCTTCTATGGCTTGCTGCAGGGGGGAAAGGACAGGAAATAGGAGGGGAGGAGTCAGGCTGCTTCTGAAGCTGCTCCTTAGGCCTTGCAGTCTTGAGTGAGTACGTGACAGGCAGTGAACCAAAGTGACACACTTTTAAGCATCATATTCTGAGTCCCCACAATAACTGTCATGATTCCCACTGTGATTGATAGTGCCCCTGCGGTAGGGTGACTTTGGATCTCCTTCTCCGAGAGACGTTTGGCAATTTATGGTAGAAGTTTTGGTCACTTCCATTATTGGCACCCAGGCACACTGTTGAGCTTCTATATGCAGACAGCTCTCCATGTGAGAAATTAATGTGGCTCAAGTAAAAAATTGCCACGTTTTAAAAATCTCACCCTATCAAAGGGAATGACAATTCAACATGGGGCTGTTCAAATGAAAAGACACAGCAAGAATCACTACTGCCACAATCTGGAGACCTGGAAACTTTTTCATAGTGTGTGGCTATGAGATATTTTCATCTGAGATTCCACTGACAAATACGTTGGATGCTACCACATCCTCAGCTTTGTGCTAGACACAGGCAAGAATTCAAAAGCTATACTAAGAGGCACCAGCATCTAAGCAGTGGCTTTGTGATTAAGAATGTTTGCTGTATAACAATAAGAACCCAAGTTAAAGCCCCAGCACCCATGGAATAAGCCATAAGCCCATGGTCTCCCACACACCTCACCCTCAGCACTGGAGGGGAGATCGGAGGACCATAGCCCTGCAAGCTGCCATCCTAGAACATGAGCTTCAGTGTCGAGGAGAAGCCCTGCCTCAAAGAAATAAGGTAGAAAGTAATCAAGGAAGACGGCCAATTCCCCAACCTCTGGTCTCTCCATGCACATACACACAGGAGCATCTATATATTACACACGCATACACCATACTCAAACATACAAACAAAAGAACTAAAGATCAAAAGGAGAAAGAGAGAAGAAAGAAGATATTAAAAATGGAAAGGACACATACACACTTATAAAATTAAACTGCAATACAGAAAACTAATAACCAAATTAACAAAGCATGCATTTAGTTAAATACAAAAATTAAGAAGTTAATGCTCATGTTAGGCACAAGTATTTAGGACAGTCAAAAGCTTAACGAGTCAGGGAATGGTGGTTTACACCTGTCAGTCCAGCACTTGAAGTATGGATGCAGGAGAATCAAGATTTTAAGTTCATTCTCAGCTACATATAATTCACGATGTTTGAGACCAGCATGGACCACATGAGACCCTACCTCAAAGAAAACGTAATAGCAGTAAGTTTAATAATTGTTCACTAATCTTTTGAGGAGAACATTAAACTGGTTTTTAAAAAAAAAACCTTTTTAGTATTAATTTCAACCCTACAAATTCAATATACAGGATTTCTTTCTGCAAAGCCACTAGACACCTCCCAAGAGATCAAATTAGGGAGTGGTGGAGGCACAGGATTTTAATCCCAGCACTCTGGGGCAGGGGGACAGAGGCAGGCAAACCTCTGTGAGTTCAAGACCAGTCTGATCTACATAGTGAGTTCCAGGACAACAGAGAAACACTGTGTCAAAAATAAAAGAATAAAATAAAATAGAGTGAGAGTCCCAGGACAATGTGTGGACAGGGAAATGATGTCCTCTGGGCTTAATCGGATTTCTAATGGTGCTAGAAAGAAGTGGCAAATTTGGTGACTAACGGGATGTGCTTTCAAATTAGACATTGTACACTTCTCTATTTAACCTTCATTTGTTTCAAAGGCAGCCACACCCACGAAATCTCAACAATAGGGTTACTTAAGGCAGACCTGAATACCAGTTGACATGCCAGCATGAATGGCAAAAATCTCATGCGACTCCACTCTTAGATGAAGAGTTACAGGCAATTAACAATTATTAAAAGAGGAAGAATTAGTCTTTCCCAGTAATGAGCCCCCTACTTGGTTTTCTGATACCAACCGCTCAGCCTGAAAAACATACCATACAAGCAACACTAAATGGACTCATGTTGCTGTTATACGTGCATTCGTATATACATATAACAATAACAATTAAAGAGACAATTAATTTGAGAGGGGTGACACAGGGCGGACTGGGGAGAAAGGGAAGAAGAGGTGATATAATTATATTTTAATTATATATAAAAAGGTGGAAAAACGAAACAGTCAGTCTCCTGAATTCCAAATAGTGAAAGGAACCAAAGCTAAAAATTAGACACAGAAGAGAGAGCTGATTTGAGTGGGAAAGGCTCTCCCATGGCTCAGCAAACCTATTGAACATACTTACTGAACATGGAGCTTAAACAGCATTTGCACATTTGCCACTGATCCTTTCCTCCTTGCCGGATGGATTTCATGACTGTAATTGCTCCACATGGGTAGGTATCCGAACTTTATAGCAGGGCTGGGGATGCAGCTCAGTAGTAGAGTGCTCGCCTAGCTTATGTGTAATCCTGGGTTCAATGCCCAGTACCTGAAAAAGAATTAGAGCAAATAGAACTTTTCACTCAAGTGAAATGAAGCTGCTGATTTCCTTTGGAAATGTCTTTACCAGGCAAAGCTGATCTGGACTGGTGAAATGTGAAATGACTGCTCAGATATAAGGAATGTGACGGGCCAGGGATGGTCGTCGGTTGCTCTGTGTCTTACCTGACCGACATTGCACTTAAGTGGAAGATTATGAACCAAATCCAGGAAGCTCAGGATCTATGCAGTGGCATTGCGTTGGTGCAGGTCCTTGGGGCTGTCACTCATGTGTCCTCATCCATCCACAAGGAAAGGAGTGAAAACCCAATACGGCATATCTGTGCGGAGGAAGTCCTTGGCCTTTTTCATTGTCTGCAGCTGGCCCATGATGGAACACACCACAGATCAGATACCGGCCAAAGCTGCCTCTGAGATGCGGATTGCAGGGTTATTTCTGTTTGCACACTTAAACTGGCCTGCACAAACACTGTAAGTGGCAGCGGTCATCAGCTGCTATCTCTCAGCTATGCTTGAAGAAGGAGATGGCAAGAAAGAAGAGGGACATGCAGTATGCCAGGGCCTCTCTGGCAGTCTCCCCCAGAGAATGCCAGTACTGCAAGATGAATGTCACAAGATTAGGACCCCAGAAACCTATAGCCTTTAATTGACAATACTTCAAGATAAACAAATATTAATGAGAGTAATCAGATTTAGTTGCACCTTGAAACGTAGTCTTTTTCTTGTCATTTGAAAACTGCCAAAAAGAACCACAAAATTAAAAGGTTTAATATATATATTATATAAATTAATTAATATTAAATAAATTATTAATATTAAATAAATTTTATTTATATATATATTAAGCTCAGGATCTATGCAGTGGCATTGCATTGGTGCAGATCCTTGGGGCTGTCACTCATGTGTCCTCATCCATCAACAAGGAAAGGAGATATATATATATATATATATATATATATATATATATATATATATATATATATATCATCTGAGTTTCTTCCAAGAACATATGTTTAAAAGCAAAGGCATGGTGGCAGGTGCTTGTAATTCCATTGCTGGAGTGGGACAAAAGACAAGTAGGTCCCTGGGGCATGCTGGCCAGTCAACCAGAGAAGCCAGTGAGAGACCCTGTCTTACAACAAACAAAAACCCAATGTGGATAGTACCTGAGGGACAATGGGTAAGGTTGTTATCTACACTCCATTTAAACCTGCATGTGTGTGTGTGTGTGTGTGTGTGTGTGTGTGCGTGTGCGTGTGTGTGTACACACACACACACGCACGCACGCACGCACGCACGCACTCACGCACACTCTGTACCTATACCCATGCCTATCTGAACACATATATACATACTCACAAAACAAATAATTTTAAATATCAGGATTATGAGACCACTAGAGTTTCATAGCAACTAAATAAATACCTGCTTCATTACCAGGTATACATCCTGTCTGCAGCTATGAACCACATGCTGTAAAGGTATGTTCTGGGAAGAAGTCATAGAACACACGGGACTTGGGCTTGAAACTTCAACAGAAAAAGTATCCATTGTATTGTTTTGTAGTAATTGTTGTAATCTCAGGACACACCATCATTCCTGCCTTAAAACAGACATTGTGCCAAGTGCTTGACTCTAGATTTCACACACAATGACCCAATTTTTCTTCAAATGCCTCCTCTGGTTGGACCACTCTCAGCAGTCTGGCCTCGTGGGCTGGTATCTGTACTCTGTGATTCATTTGCCTTGTTGATGCTCCTATCTGGTCAGTTTTAAAACCAACATGATCTTTCCACAAAACCATCACATGGAAGGGACATATGCTATAATCATGATAGTACTACTTTTAACTGTGTAGTTTTCCACTTAGAAGGTATTTTTTAATCATGTAAAAAAGTTAGTGTGCAAAGATAAGAGGGAGATATTTTCATTTCAAGGCATCTCACCTGAAAAGCAACCCCCTACAAGACTCAGACAACTAGTGGGCTACGTGGTGACCCTTGTAATGAGAATTAATTGCTAATTCTTTTGAAAGAAGGAGTACTGTCTCTGGGCATGGTGGTACAAACTTGTAATATCAGCATTAAAAAGGCTGAAGCAGAGGGAACTCTAGTTTGAGGCCAGCCTGGGATATACAGCTATATCCTGACTCAAAAAGCAAACAGAAAATTGAACCATGTTTTTTTCCATGACAGACACTAGAGAAATGATACTAAAATCATCTAATGGCACTATACAATAGATATGGGTTAAGACCCTTTAATCTACACAAAACCCGAGTCTTTGGAAGGCAAGATACATGAGAGTTGCTGAGGAACAACCGTGCTGGAGTTTACTGGCTTCAGTACTATCAGAATGATCTTCACAGATCCCAATTAAGAGGCTTAAAGTCTTCTAGAACACCTGCAATGGAAGCAACTTCATAACCCCACACAGTAGTCTGCCACTTCCAGTATTTTTAAAGCAATACTATTATCAAGCTCAAATAATCAGTTCTCTATCAGTTGTTATCATTAATTGGAGTTCTGGCATCCAGGGGTAACTGCCAAGGCTCTGAGATTTGGGAGAAAGTTCTGGGAATCTGAATGCTATGGACCACAGAAACAGCCATCAACTCATGACCACTGGGAACAGGGCATCTCCCTGGATCCCAGTCCTGCCAGTAGCAAGCTTTTGTTGAAACCTGTGAAGATTTACTCTTCAAAGCAAACTGGAGTCTCCCACCACTTGCAAACAATAGTTTGTTCAGTGATAAGAACAAAGGTTAGTGAGAACAAGATGGTTTTTAAAAAGCAGGAAAATAGACTGATTACATATAATCATATGTGTTGAACTATGTCCAGCCTAGATATAATCTTGATATAATGAGTATTGTTACAAGAGATAAAGATGACAATAATAACAATAATTTTATTTATATACCATTTTCCAGCCAACGTGCTTGGGGCGTTACATGATCCTATGCCATGATTAAAATGCTTACTATAAAAACATCAGAGGAAGAAAACACAAGTCTTCCTCAGAAATAAAATGAAGTGCTGATAAAAGAACCAGCCACTAACATTTGAAGTAACAAAAATAATCCAGTCCAAGTGATAAGAAACTTCACAGAAGATATCTCCTGAATATTCTGTTTTCATCCCTGGTTATAAAAAAAATATGAACTTAAATCCCCTGCCACATTTTCTAATACTTTTGTATCCTAACCTAGAGATTGAGTTACATTTACCACCCAGAGACCCATCCCAACGACTGGGGTTCTGACAGAGAAAAGAAGAGAAAGCAAGCTGAGCAGTAACATCCATCCATCTCTCTGCTTCTGGCCTTGGTGCAAAGTGACCAACTACCTCAAGTTCCTGCTGTCACAGCCCCACCATGATGAATTGGGATAGCCTCAAACTAAGAGACAAAGGAAACCATTCCCTTCTTATGCTGCTTTGGTCAGTGGCTGTGGCCCAACAAGAAAGAAAGTACTGAGATTCAGTACCAAAGTACCAAGCTACCACAACTGGTTAGACACAGTGCACACTCAGAGGGTAAGACAGTATCTGAAGAACATGTCAAATCACAGCTCTAACCATCCTACCAGGCGATGTCTTGTAAGGTACAACCATTTCTCTTCCTTGTTTCAGTCTGCTTATTTGGGCATTCTTATGTAGAGAAAAGCATACTGATCAACTCAAAAGATTTGTCATAAAGCTAAGTATCCTGAGGTAGGAGTACAATGCACACGTTCCAAAATGAATGAGCCCATCATTATCCATTACTTCAGTCTCCAACATCCTGCTAGCGTGGATCCACTCTGGGCATCTAAAATCCGTACCCTATCTCTCTCTTTTCTCTTCTCTCTCTCTCCTTTAACAAGTCAGGCAAAGAGACTACTACTGAACCTTGTGTCATTTGAGACACTTTCTCCTAATGAAGTTTAGCCTGTGATATCCCTGCCTCAGCCTCCAGAGAACTGGGACGACAAGGGTGTCCCACCCCACCCTGTGTCTAAGATAATTCAAGTTTCATACTTCAGAATATCAATGCCTCCTCTTACCCAAAATCTGGCCCTTGAAGCCCGTTCCATTCCAGATGATGGCAGTTCCATGTTTGCTGGAGCCAAACACCTGGTCCCACCCTTCTCGCCAGTCTCTGTCACCTTTCTTCCATAGTCTGGAAATCATGGCTCTGGTTTTCTAAGAACCATGTTGATATCCCTCCCTGCTATCCAGAGCAAACACCTGTTGTCTTCAACCAGAGCACAACTAGACAAGGTTGAACACATAGATAGAAACTTTAAAGAGACATCCACGTTTGGTTACTTGTGTGTCTCTTCTTATATTTTGTGCCCAAAGCATGTGTTGGTCAGTACCTTATTTGATTGCAATTCTGTCTATATTGCTTTAGTAACTTCAAAACTTTGCTATGTGAACTTTTGCCCACCTTCAATCTTTTCTTCGATGCAAGCAGGAGGGTTCTTTGCACCTGACAACCAGGTTAACTCAGCACTAGCTATATGGCTCACAAAGAAAAGGTTAAATCCTCAGTTAAAAGAATGTGACAATTGTGGGTGTAGCTTAGTAATAGAGTCACTGACCCACGTGCCCAAGGCCCTGGCCTCAGTTCCCAAAACAATATTAGTAATGATCAGAAATAAAAATGCTTTTTTTAAATGTTGATTTGGAGATGCCTCTTGGACATCCACACAGAAAGATTAGAAGGCAGTTGAAGAACCCTCACGTGTGGGGCAGACATTACCAGATGCGTCATCAGCACACAGATGCTGTTTGCAGTCAGGTGTCTATGTGAGCTCACCCAAGTGTGTTCCTGGGGAAGATGGAGAGCACAGGACAGAGGGTGAAGGGCAGTGGTGGAGATGAGGCCTCCTTGTGTCCCACCTGATGAAGGAGTCAGCATTTCTCTGGCTGTCCTCTGTGTGTTTCCAGTCAGATTTTCACTTCCTTTCCTGTGCGTTACTCCCTCTAAAGCATTTGCTTATTTTCACATTGGCTCTCCAGACCTAAAATAATTTCAGATGGCCTTTAAACTCGGGCAGTTGTTCAATTAATTTCTTGTTATGGCATGGACATCAGAACAAACTCTAATTGTTTTTTATTTCCCAAAATGATAAATTATTTTTCATAGACAGATCTAGTGATAGAGAGAGGTAGGTAGGTAGATAGATAGATAGATAGATAGATAGATAGATAGATAGGATAGACAGATAGATAGATAAGATAGATAGATAAGATAGATATAGAGACATTATAGATCTAGATATGGATATAGATTGATATGCATATATATTTTGATACATAAATATATATTATGATATATAGAGAGATATAGATATAGATTCTGGTTGCTGAATACTCTTCTGTTTCTCTGTTTTCTTTTTAATAGAACAAAGTAAGGAATTTCATGACATTTCCATACACAGATATCATATCAATGTTCTCTCTTATCTTATCACCCCTCCTTTGCTTGTCCTCCTTCCATAATTCTAATACACACCCACCTCACCTCTATATCCTCTTCTTTCCATGAGTTCACATTTGAGGAAAGCCATTTCACATTTGCCTTTATGACTGGCTGGATTCACTTAGTATGAAGATTTCAGTTCTACCTATTTGTCTTTAGAATGACATAATTCTATTCATCTTTATGACCAAATAAGATTCTGCTCTCTAAATATGCATTTCATTTTCTTCACTCATCCATCCATTAATGAGCATGTAGGTTTGTTTATTCAGTAACATGGCCATGGTGAGTGTCACAGCAGTAACCATGGTACCTGCACAGATATTTCTACAACTTGCTGGCTTTGACTGTCAAGTATCCAGACTTAGTATAGCAGCATCATATAGATCTATAGATAGATAGATAGATAGATAGATAGATAGATAGATAGATAGATAGATAGATACATACATACATACATACATACATACATACATACATAGATACATAGATACATAGATACATAGATGATACATAGATGATAGATGGATGGATGGATGGATGGATGGATGGATGGATGGATGGATGGATGGATACATAGTTGTTCTTCTTAGGACCGCATAATAATCCCCATAGTGGCTGGACTAATTTGAACTCTCAGTAGCAGGATATTATGTAAGGGATTCTTTATCCCCTACATCCTCACCAACATTTGTCATTGTATATTTTCTTGATAATACCCATTCCATTTTGAATCTGTCACTCAGTCTTAATCTCAAATCATGGAAACTGCCAAAATTCCTATTTTAGAACAGCCAAGGAATACTCAAGAAACCTTTAGCTACTTTTTGTTTTCGTTTGTTTGGTTGGTTGGTTGGTTAGTTGGTTGGTAGGTTGCTCAGCTTTTGTTTGCTTTTGAGACAATATCTCACTAAGTAGTCCAAGATGGGCTAGCCTCATACTCAGAGCACTCCTCCTGCTGTAATCTCCAGAATGCTAGGATTAAAAATGTATGTCATCATCCTTGGCTGGGTACTTGGTTTTAAACCAACTGATAGCAGGGCTGATGAAGGTAAATGATAACTTGAATTGGTCACTGAGGGTAGGTAACCCTGGAGACTATCCTTTCTAATGATTTGTCCAACCTGTGGAGTTCAAGTGATCCAAGTCAAGACAAAGCATGGAGGTTATGACTTTAAACAGACTCATCATCAAAGAAACCAAATTTCACTCTCCCTGCCTACTAAATGTATCACGCAGGACAAATTACTGCCAGAGTTAAGCCTATATCTCTTACTCCAAAGTACTAAACTTCTATGTCCAAAGACACTGGCTTCTTCACTGGTGAAAAGCCCAAGATGCATGTGCCCAGCCTCCTGCCTAGTCATACAGCTCTAGTAATTAACAGAAAGCCACCCTTTCTCTTACCCTTATCACCAAGGTCTTAGTTATGCTTCTTTTTTAGCAGGTTTGAGGTAAGCAAACAGAGATGTAGAAAAGCAGATAGCCTTACAGTCTAAACCAGCTCACTCAGGGGACAAACAATAGAACTCTTTCAGTACACTTCCAAACCAGTGGAAACCAAAATGATGAAAGGGGACCACTCTCCAGATAGCCCATTTCTTCCTGTCTAACAGCTCTCAGGTACCAAGCTATCACAAGTCGACACTTGCTTCAAGCGGCTACTCCATCTCCTTAATCTCAAATCCACCTGCGGGTGCCAGTATCCTTGACCTTCTTCAGCAGACAATGAAGTTTGTGTGGCTATGAATGCTAAATAGGAGAAATCTTGTTGTGATGGTCCATTCACTTACAAGACTGATTCTATAAATAACTCAACACCAAGGTGAAAGGAATGAAAGACTGGAGACAGTTCACGAAGGCAGGAGTAGAGAAACAGGTTGGAAGATTATACACGCCATGTTTGTACCCCCAGCTATGGGCTGCAAAGTCACAGCAGCCTTAAAGCCATCACCTCAATCCATCGCAGATTTTCATACACAGGAACAAGTCCATGCCTCGTCAATGACCTCTCTTCCCTTATATTTTTTTCACACTTATTCCTTCATTTCTGTGTGTGCACACAACATCACAATGAATACGTGGAGGTCATAGGACAACTTTCAGATGTCAGTTCTGTCTTCAAGGGCCTTTACCTGCTAAGCCATCTCCTTGGCCTGATCTCTGTCCATTAAATCTCAATGCTGTGTGGGGCAGTGGGGGAGGGACATGTAGCTCACATAGGACCACCAAACTTGCTTAGCATGTGCAAGGCACTGGGTTTGATCCCCACAACTGCAAAAATAATTCAATATATTAACAGACTCAATATATCAGTGTCTTCGTGTATTTCAGATGAGAGTTGGCAATGAACACAAACCCCACAGAAAGGCTAACTCTAATCTCCTTTTTTATTTTTCATGCTATTTTATTTTAATTATTCTCAATCTGCTTAGATGATTTATTTTACCTTCTCCCTCCATTTTTCCAACAGGCCCCAAGTCCATTTTCTTTGTTTGTTTAGCTATCAGGATGGCCTTTACTTCTTCATTATTTATAGATTTTGAAAAGAGATCTCATGGACCCCAGGCTGCCATCACTACCTGGAACTCCTGATACCCCTGCCTCCAGTTCTCTATTCATAAAAGAACAAGAATACAGCACCACACTTGGTTTCAGTGATGTGGGGGATTGAACCAGGGTTCCATGTGTGCTCTGCAATCTTGTAACTAACTGAGCTACATCTCCAGTCTCCCTACATCCTGTTTTCATATGCTCTTCCCTGCCTTCAAGCCCTGACTTTCTATTCTTTTTGGCTTACCCATCCACCATCCCCATTACATGAACTGGTATGTGTCCTGTTCTCAATTTCAGTCAACTTTGCCACTTCCAAACCTCTTCAGTGTTATTAACTTGACTCTTCCCAGCTCTTATATAATTGGTCAAGCTGTTGAAGCAGTACTCAGTATCTCCTAACAACCCATTACATGCATGTATTGCTTTTATTGCATTATGTGCTAAACCAGCCTCAGAGTCAGTGACTCATATTTCAGGTTTGTGACAATAATACTCCTCTTCCAGTGCCAATATCCTATATGAACAGAGCCAAAGAGTTAGCTTCTTTAGAAGATTAGGACAGCAATTTAAGAAACAGAGCCTTGTGTCTCTCTCATATCACAGTCCAGGGCAAGCAGACAGACTTGTTCTACTGTGCACGGTCATTCACAGCCCAGCTCCTTCCTACAGTATTTCTACGCAAGCTCTAGGGGGTGTATCTGATCACTGCATGCTCAATGCTGGTCAACAGCTCACTGGCATTCGAGTTCACAGAAACTGGACCTGAAGAATACATACGTGACTTTTCAAAACCTGAAGTTAAGCATGATACACACTGGATCTAACTACATCTCTCTGGCCAGATCTTTATCACTTGGCCCAAACCTACCTTCTGTAGTCTCTGGGACAAATACTTCCATATTAGACTGTCACAACTTCAGATACAATTCTATGGTTCCACAAATGTTAGTGAAGTACTAATCTTACATGACATGGTAAAAAATAAAGAACTTAGGGCAGACATTAAAGGGTGCCTAAGTTAAGAGTAGAAAGTTAAATGAACCATAATTATAAACTTGAATTCTGAAGTTTTTTCTTTCATGTATGCCATCAGCTATATTGCTCGAGATTTTGTCCCATGAAATATTCAATATTTAAGTGAGTGTTTAAATAGTTAAGTCTGGCTGGAGAAGGATGACCCTTCAGAAGGACATCATCTGAAAGCTCACCACTACTTATTTGTACAAGTAAAGCTTAAGTAAGTGCCTGTTGCAGGTGTGGTTTCTGCTCTCTAACATTCACAGTGCACCATCTGCATGATACTCATACAAAGCACATGTGTGTGTGTGTGTTGTGCATGCTATCTCCTTTATAACACTTCTCCATGCTACAGGATTCACACATATAATTTCCTAAATTAAAGGACTTTCAAGAACGATTTGAAATCAAGTTCCTCACTCCTCCATTGTTGGTGGGATTGCAGGCTTGTACAACCACTCTGGAAATCAGTCTGGTGGTTCCTCAGAAAATTGGACATAGTACTACCGGAGGATCCAGCAATACCTCTCCTGGGCATATATCCAGAAGATGTCCCAACCGGTAAGAAGGACACATGCTCCACCATGTTCATAGCAGCCTTATTTATAATAGCCAGAAGCTGGAAAGAACCCAGATGCCCCTCAACAGAGGAATGGATACAGAAAATGTGGTACATCTACACAATGGAGTACTACTCAGCTATTAAAAAGAATGAATTTATGAAATTCCTAGCCAAATGGATGGACCTGGAGGGCATCATCCTGAGTGAGGTAACACATTCACAAAGGAACTCACACAATATGTACTCACTGATAAGTGGATATTAGCCCAAAACCTAGGATACCCAAGATATAAGATACAATTTGCTAAACACATGAAACTCAAGAAGAATGAAGACTGAAGTGTGGACACTATGCCCCTCCTTAGAAATGGGAACAAAACACCCATGGAAGGAGTTACAGAGACAAAGTTTGGAGCTGAGACGAAAGGATGGACCATGTAGAGACTGCCATATCCAGGGATCCACCCCATAATCAGCTTCCAAACACTGACACCAATGCATACACTAGCAAGATTTTATTGAAAGAACCCAGATGTAGCTGTCTTTTGTGAGACTATGCCGGAGCCTAGCAAACACAGAGGTGGATGCTCACAGTCAGCTATTGGATGGATCACAGGGCTCCCAATGGAGGAGCTAGAGAAAGTGCCCAAGGAGCTAAAGAGATCTGCAACCCTATAGGTGGAACAACATTATGAACTAACCAGTACCCCGGAGCTCTTGACTCTAGCTGCATATGTATCAAAAGATGGCCTAGTCGGCCATCACTGGAAAGAGAGGCCCATTGGACACGCAAACTGTATATGCCCCAGTACAGGGGAACGCCAGGGCCAAAAATATGGGAATGGGTGGGTAGGGAAGTGGGGGGAGGGTATGGGGGACTTTTGGGATAGCATTAGAAATGTAATTGAGGAAAATATGTAATAAAAAATATTTTAAAAAAGAAATCAAGTTCCTGGCTATTATTTGAACACGTAAAAGCATTATACTTATTAAATATTTGAAAAACCATGCAATGTATTTTCAATATATTCACATACCACCAACTTCTCCCATTACTACCCTCACCTCCTTTCCCTCCCTTCTCCCTCGACTTGGAGATGTCTTCCTTTTTTACTTTATTTTATTTTTTATATTTTTCCACATTGAGTTCAGGGTGCTTTGCCCATTGCATCTTGGGAAGGAGGTCTACCCTGGAGTGTGGGCAGCCTACCAGGGATCACCCCTTTACCCTCTAGAACTGGATCTGTGGTGATAGAGTCTTAGAGCACTGAAGAAACTCCTTTGGGGACAGGGAGAGTTCAGTAAGTTGAGCTCAGTGAAAACTGTTGCCAAGCCAGTGTGCATAGCTGAGGTCAAGCCCTCAGCACCCACATTCAGAGCTGTGAATGTCAGCATAGCGGAAGCAGAGGCAGAAGGAGCTCTGTGGCTTGCAGGACAGCCAGATGAGCCCCATCAGTGAGTTCCACGTCCAGATAGTGAGAGATCATGTCCCGAAACATACGGTGGGGACAAACCGAGGGAGACACTGTGCTTACCCCTGCCCCCCGCATGGATGCTCGCACTCAAGAAATAAAAATAAAACTAAAATCAACTTTTTCAACCTAATCACAACCAAAATCCCTGGACCACATCATCAGGGGTAAATGAAAACCAAGCCATAACCTGCAGAAAAGCCTAACAGAGAAACTAAAGGAAGTAGAGAATTGTATTGAGTCTCTTCTGCATTGTTCTAGCTTGTGCCTTACACATATCTTAAGACTTCATGAAAGTAAATAGAGGCCCTTTGACTGTCGTGAGTGGTCAATCTTAGTGGTCCAAGCACTCAAGTCATGATTGCAAATGGGGCTGAAACCCACCAACTGCTACAAAAGATATGCAAGGAAAGAAATCAGCTCTGGGCCTGACAAGCTGGCTCAGTGGGCAAAGGTGCTTGCTGCCAAGCAGGATGGTCTGAATTCAAGCCCAGAAACCCCCTTGATGGAAGGAAAGAACCATTTCCTGCAGGTCCTCCTATGCCCCCACCACACAATCAATCAGTCAGTCAATCAAAAGGAAATGTTTTTCTTAACACTTGAAAACTGAGGTTCCTGGGGCTGAAGACATGGCTCAGCAGATAAAAGCACTGACTGTTCTCCTGAAGGTCTGGAGTTCAAATCCCAGCAACTATGTGGTGGCTCACACCCGTAATGAGATCTGACACCCTCTTCTGGTACTTATTTTTTTTTTTCATTTTTTATTAGGTATTTAACTCATTTACATTTCCAATGCTATACCAAAAGTCCCCCATATCCACCCACCCCCACTCCCCTGCCCACCCACTCCCCCTTTTTGGCCCTGGTATTCCCCTGTACTGGGGCATATAAAGTTTGCAAGTCCAATGGGCCTCTCTTTCCAGTGATGGCCGACTAGGCCATCTTTTGATATATATGCAGCTAGAGTCAAGAGCTCCGGGGTACTGGTTAGCTCATAATGTTGTTCCACCTATAGGGTTGCAGATCCCTTTAGCTCCTTGGCTACTTTCTCTAGCTCCTCCATTGGGAGCCCTATGATCCATCAATTAGCTGACTGTGAGCATCCACTTATGTGTTTGCTGGGCCCCGGCATAGTCTCACAAGAGACAGCTACATCTGCGTCCTTTCAAAAAAAATCTTGCTAGTGTATGCAATGGTGTCAGCGTTTGGATGCTGATTATGGGGTGGATCCCTGGCTATGGCAGTCTCTACATGGTCCATCCTTTCATCTCAGCTCCAAACTCCGTCTCTGTAACTCCTTCCATGGGTGTTTTGTTCCCAAATCTAAGGAGGGGCATAGTGTCCACACTTCAGTCTTCATTCTCCTTGAGTTTCATGTGTTTAGCAAATTATATCTTATATCTTGGGTATCCTAGGTTTGGGGCTAATATCCACTTATCAGTGAATACATATTGTGTGAGTTTCTTTGTGAATGTGTTACCTCACTCAGGATGATGCCCTCCAGGTCCATCCATTTGGCTAGGAATTTCATAAATTCATTCTTTTTAATAGCTGAGTAGTACTCCATTGTGTAGATGTACCACATTTTCTGTATCCATTCCTCTGTTGAGGGGCATCTAGGTTCTTTCCAGCTTCTGGCTATTATAAATAAGGCTGCTATGAACATAGTGGAGCATGTGTCCTTCTTACCTGTTGGGGCATCTTCTGGATATATGCCCAGGAGAGGTATTGCTGGATCCTCCGGTAGTACTATGTCCAGTTTTCTGAGGAACCGCCAGACTGATTTCCAGAGTGGTTGTACAAGCCTGCACTCCCACCAACAATGGAGGAGTGTTCCTCTTTCTCCACATCCTCGCCAGCATCTGCTGTCACCTGAATTTTTGATCTTAGCCATTCTGACTGGTGTGAGGTGGAATCTCAGGGTTGTTTTGATTTGCATTTCCCTGATGATTAAGGATGTTGAACATTTTTTCAAGTGCTTCTCTGCCATTCGGTATTCCTCAGGTGAGAATTCTTTGTTCAGTTCTGAGCCCCATTTTTTAATGGGGTTATTTGATTTTCTGAAGTCCACCTTCTTGAGTTCTTTATATATGTTGGATATTAGTCCCCTATCTGATTTAGGATAGGTAAAGATCCTTTCCCAATCTGTTGGTGGTCTTTTTGTCTTATTGACGGTGTCTTTTGGCTTGCAGAAACTTTGGAGTTTCATTAGGTCCCATTTGTCGATTCTCGATCTTACAGCACAAGCCATTGCTGTTCTGTTCAGGAATTTTTCCCCTGTGCCCATATCTTCAAGGCTTTTCCCCACTTTCTCCTCTATAAGTTTCAGTGTCTCTGGTTTTATGTGAAGTTCCTTGATCCACTTAGATTTGACCTTAGTACAAGGAGATAAGTATGGATCGATTCGCATTCTTCTACACGATAACAACCAGTTGTGCCAGCACCAATTGTTGAAAATGCTGTCTTTCTTCCACTGGATGGTTTTAGCTCCCTTGTCGAAGATCAAGTGACCATAGGTGTGTGGGTTCATTTCTGGATCTTCAATTCTATTCCATTGGTCTACTTGTCTGTCTCTATACCAGTACCATGCAGTTTTTATCACAATTGCTCTGTAGTAAAGCTTTAGGTCTGGCATGGTGATTCCGCCAGAAGTTCTTTTATCCTTGAGAAGACTTTTTGCTATCCTAGGTTTTTTGTTATTCCAGACAAATTTGCAAATTGCTCCTTCCAATTCGTTGAAGAATTGAGTTGGAATTTTGATGGGGATTGCATTGAATCTGTAGATTGCTTTTGGCAAGATAGCCATTTTTACAATGTTGATCCTGCCAATCCATGAGCATGGGAGATCTTTCCATCTTCTGAGATCTTCTTTAATTTCTTTCTTCAGAGATTTGAAGTTTTTATCATACAGATCTTTCACCTCCTTAGTTAGAGTCACGCCAAGATATTTTATATTATTTGTGACTATTGAGAAGGGTGTTGTTTCCCTAATTTCTTTCTCAGCCTGTTTATTCTTTGTATAGAGAAAGGCCATTGACATGTTTGAGTTTATTTTATATCCAGCTACTTCACCGAAGCTGTTTATCAGGTTTAGGAGTTCTCTGGTAGAATTTTTAGGGTCACTTATATATACTATCATATCATCTGCAAAAAGTGATATTTTGACTTCCTCTTTTCCAATTTGTATCCCCTTGATCTCCTTTTGTTGTCGAATTGCTCTGGCTAATACTTCAAGTACTATGTTGAAAAGGTAGGGAGAAAGTGGGCAGCCTTGTCTAGTCCCTGATTTTAGTGGGATTGCTTCCAGCTTCTCTCCATTTACTTTGATGTTGGCTACTGGTTTGCTGTAGATTGCTTTTATCATGTTTAGGTATGGGCCTTGAATTCCTGATCTTTCCAAAACTTTTATCATGAATGGGTGTTGGATCTTGTCAAATGCTTTTTCTGCATCTAACGAGATGATCATGTGGTTTTTGTCTTTGAGTTTGTTTATATAATGGATTACATTGATGGATTTTCGTATATTAAACCATCCCTGCATCCCTGGAATAAAACCTACTTGGTCAGGATGGATGATTGCTTTAATGTGTTCTTGGATTCGGTTAGCGAGAATTTTATTGAGGATTTTTGCATCGATATTCATAAGAGAAATTGGTCTGAAGTTCTCTATCTTTGTTGGATCTTTCTGTGGTTTAGGTATCAGAGTAATAGTGGCTTCATAAAATGAGTTGGGTAGAGTACCTTCTACTTCTATTTTGTGAAATAGTTTGTGCAGAATTGGAATTAGATCTTCTTTGAAGGTCTGATAGAACTCTGCACTAAACCCATCTGGTCCTGGGCTTTTTTTGGTTGGGAGACTATTAATAACTGCTTCTATTTCTTTAGGTGATATGGGACTGTTTAGATGGTCAACTTGATCCTGATTCAACTTTGGTACCTGGTATCTGTCCAGAAATTTGTCCATTTCGTCCAGGTTTTCCAGTTTTGTTGAGTATAGCCTTTTGTAGAAGGATCTGATGGTGTTTTGGATTTCTTCAGGATCTGTTGTTATGTCTCCCTTTTCATTTCTGATTTTGTTAATTAGGATTTTGTCCCTGTGCCCTTTAGTGAGTCTAGCTAAGGGTTTATCTATCTTGTTGATTTTCTCAAAGAACCAACTCCTCGTTTGGTTAATTCTTTGAATAGTTCTTCTTGTTTCCACTTGGTTGATTTCACCCCTGAGTTTGATTATTTCCTGCCGTCTACTCCTCTTGGGTGAATTTGCTTCCTTTTTTTCTAGGGCTTTTAGATGTGTTGTCAAGCTGCTAGTATGTGCTGTCTCCCGTTTCTTCTTGGAGGCACTCAGAGCTATGAGTTTCCCTCTTAGAAATGCTTTCATTGTGTCCCATAGGTTTGGGTACGTTGTGGCTTCATTTTCATTAAACTCTAAAAAGTCTTTAATTTCTTTCTTTATTCCTTCCTTGACCAAGGTATCATTGAGAAGAGTGTTATTCAGTTTCCACGTGAATGTTGGCTTTCCATTATTTATGTTGTTATTGAAGATCAGTCTTAGGCCATGGTGGTCTGATAGGATACATGGGACAATTTCAATATTTTTGTATCTATTGAGGCCTGCTTTGTGACCAATTATATGGTCAATTTTGGAGAAGGTCCCGTGAGGTGCTGAGAAGAAGGTATATCCTTTTGTTTTAGGATAAAATGTTCTGTAGATATCTGTCAGGTCCATTTGTTTCATAACTTCTGTTAGTTTCACTGTGTCCCTGTTTAGTTTCTGTTTCCACGATCTGTCCTTTGAAGAAAGTGGTGTGTTGAAGTCTCCCACTATTATTGTGTGAGGTGCAATGTATGCTTTGAGCTTTACTAAAGTGTCTCTAATGAATGTGGCTGCCCTTGCATTTGGTGCGTAGATATTCAGAATTGAGAGTTCCTCTTGGAGGATTTTACCTTTGATGAGTATGAAGTGTCCCTCCTTGTCTTTTTTGATAACTTTGGGTTGGAAGTCGATTTTATCCGATATTAAAATGGCTACTCCAGCTTGTTTCTTCAGTCCATTTGCTTGGAAAATTGTTTTCCAGCCTTTCACTCTGAGGTAGTGTCTGTCTTTTTCCCTGAGATGGGTTTCCTGTAAGCAGCAGAATGTTGGGTCCTGTTTGTGTAGCCAGTCTGTTAGTCTATGTCTTTTTATTGGGGAATTGAGTCCATTGATATTAAGAGATATTAAGGAAAAGTAATTGTTGCTCCCTTTTATTTTTGTTGTTAGAGTTGGCATTCTGTTCTTGTGGCTGTCTTCTTTTTGGTTTGTTGAATGATTACTTTCTTGGTTGTTCTAGGGCGTGATTTCCGTCCTTGTATTGCTTCTTTTCTGTTATTATCCTTTGAAGGGCTGGATTCGTGGAAAGATATTGTGTGAACTTGGTTTTGTCGTGGAATACTTTGGTTTCTCCATCTATGGTAATTGAGAGTTTGGCCGGGTATAGTAGCCTGGGCTGGCATTTGTGTTCTCTTAGTGTCTGTATAACATCTGTCCAGGCTCTTCTGGCTTTCATAGTCTCTGGTGAAAAGTCT
Source organism: Mus musculus (assembly GCF_000001635.26). Taxonomy (NCBI): domain Eukaryota; kingdom Metazoa; phylum Chordata; class Mammalia; order Rodentia; family Muridae; genus Mus; species Mus musculus. The sequence goes on from NC_000068.7 coordinate 9,513,044, forward strand.
GGTGTAATTCTGATAGGCCTTCCTTTATATGTTACTTGACCTTTCTCCCTTACTGCTTTTAATATTCTATCTTTATTTAGTGCATTTGTTGTTCTGATTATTATGTGTCGGGAGGAATTTCTTTTCTGGTCCAGTCTATTTGGAGTTCTGTATGCTTCTTGTATGATCATGGGCATCTCTTTTTTTATGTTTGGGAAGTTTTCTTCTATTATTTTGTTGAAGATATTAGCTGGCCCTTTAAGTTGAAAATCTTCATTCTCATCAATTCCTATTATCCGTAGGTTTGGTCTTCTCATTGTGTCCTGGATTACCTGGATGTTTTGAGTTAGGATCCTTTTGCATTTTGTATTTTCTTTGACTGTTGTGTCGATGTTCTCTATGGAATCTTCTGCACCTGAGATTCTCTCTTCCATTTCTTGTATTCTGTTGCTGATGCTCGCATCTATGGTTCCAGATCTCTTTCCTAGGGTTTCTATCTCCAGCGTTGCCTCGCTTTGGGTTTTCTTTATTGTGTCTACTTCCCCTTTTAGTTCTTGTATGGTTTTGTTCATTTCCATCACCTGTTTGGCTGTGTTTTCCTGCTTTTCTTTAAGAGCCTGTAACTCTTTAGCAGTGCTCTCCTGTAAATCTTTAAGTGACTTATGAAAGTCCTTCTTGATGTCCTCTATCATCATCATGAGAAATGTTTTTAAATCTGGGTCTAGATTTTCGGTTGTGTTGGGGTGCCCAGGACTAGGTGGGGTGGGAGTGCTGCGTTCTGATGATGGTGAGTGGTCTTGATTTCTGTTAGTAGGATTCTTACGTTTGCCTTTCGCCATCTGGTAATCTCTGAAGCTAGCTGTTTTAGTTGTCACTGTTAAGAGCTTGTTCTTCAGGTGACTCTGTTAGCCTCTATGAGCAGACCTGGAGGGTAGCACTCTCCTTAGTTTCAGTGGGCAGAGTATTCTCTGCAGGCAAGCTCTCTTCTTGCAAGGCAGGTACCCAGATATCTGGTGTTCGAACCAGACTCCTGGCAGAAGTTGTGTTCCACTCACTAGAGGTCTTAGGATCACGTGTGGAATCCTGTGTGGGCCCTTGCGGGTGTCAGGCGACTCAGCTGGCAAGGTAGCCGGGGCTCGAGTGGAGTGGAAGGGGTTTGTGCCCCAGATCAAGCCCGGGTAGCCTGCTTCCCTATGTACCGCAGTCTCAAGTTCCATGCGATTGGATTGGGGTAGGCGCTGTGTTCCACTCACCTGAGGTCTTAGGGTCCCGTGGGGAGTCCCGTGTGGGCCCTTGCGGGTGTTGGGCAAGACTCTGCTGTCAAGGTAGCCCGGGGCTCGAGTCACGAGTCGAGCGGAAGGGACTTGTGCCCCAGATCAGGCCCGGGTAGCCTGCTTCCCTATGTACCGCAGTCTCAAGTTCCGCGCGATTGGATTGGGGCAGGCACTGTGATCCACTCACCAGAGGTCTTAGGGTCCCGTGGGGAGTCCCGTGTGGACCCTTGCGGGTGTTGGGCAAGACTCTGCTGGCAAGGTAGCCCGGGGCTCGAGTCACGAGTCGAGCGGAAGGGACTTGTGCCCCAGATCAGGCCCGGGTAGCCTGCTTCCCTATGTACCGCAGTCTCAAGTTCCGCGCGATTGGATTGGGGCAGGCACTGTGATCCACTCACCAGAGGTCTTAGGGTCCCGTGGGGAGTCCCGTGTGGACCCTTGCGGGTGTTGGGCAAGACTCTGCTGGCAAGGTAGCCCGGGGCTCGAGTCTCGAGTCGAGCGGAAGGGACTTGTGCCCCAGATCAGGCCCGGGTAGCCTGCTTCCCTATGTACCGCAGTCTCGAGTTCCGCGCGATTGGATTGGGGCAGGCACTGTGATCCACTCACCAGAGGTCTTAGGGTCCCGTGGGGAGTCCCGTGTGGACCCTTGCGGGTGTTGGGCAAGACTCTGCTGGCAAGGTAGCCCGGGGCTCCTCTTCTGGTACTTATGTATAATAATAAATAAATCTTTGGGCCGAAGCGCAGGGACTGAGAGAGCAGAGTTGACCAGAGCGAGCTGGCCGACCAGAGCGAGTGGCTCCAATCGGAGCAGGCAGGGCTGACTGGAACAGTGTGGTTGACCAGAGCTAGCAGAAGTCATAAAATTCAATTCCCAACAACCACATAAGACTCACAACTACAGCTACAGTGTACTGTAGCTGTATACTGTAGCTGTATATATTTATCTTATGAATATATGAGTACAGCTACAGTGTACTCATATATTCATAAGATAAATAAATAAATCTTTAAAACATAAAAGAAGACTGGGGCTTCTGAAGCAAAGCTCCCCAAACTGCCCTCATCCCGTGGATTCCCACCCACCCTTTCCTTCACACACTCTGCTATTTATCCACTCAACATCCACCCTGTGTTGCACTACACTCAGGCTTTCCTGAGGGGTATGGGAAAATAATGTCCTTGGCATTTTCAATAATAGTCACCACCTAGAGGAGGAGAGGTGTTGAGACAGCATCTCAAGAAGACCAGACTGGTTTAGAACTTGTAAAGCTGAGAATGATCTTGAATTCCTAATCTTCCCATGTCTACTTTCTGAGTTCTGGGTCTACCACTATGCGTAGCTTTGTGCAGTATTGGGGATCAAACCCTGGGGTTATTAATGCTAGGCAATCTATCAACTGAGCTACATCTTCAGGCCCTGAAAAAATCACTCCAAAATGTTGGAAAGGATGTTTTTGTTGCTTTGATTGGTTGATTTTAGAAGGTTTAGACTTAGCAAACCTTCAATTCCATCTGTCCTGTTCAGGCTAGCTCAGCAGTATTTAACTCAATTATTACTATTTGTCCAAAGACAAGAATCCCTTCTTGCATTAGAAGGCAAGCCTTTCTCTTGTGAGACTATGCCGGGGCCTAGCAAACACAGAAGTTGATGCTCACAGTCAGCTATTGGATGGATCACAGGGCCCCCAATGGAGGAGTTGGAGGAAGTACCCAGGGAGCTGGGGGAATCTGCAACCCTATAGGTGGAACAACAATATGAACTAACCAGTACACCCCCCCACCCCACCCCCAGAGCTCGTGTCTCTAGCTGCATATGTATCAGAAGATGGCCTGGTCGACCATCAGTAGAAAGAGAGGCCCATTGGTCGTGCAGACTTTATATGCCTCAGTACAGGGGAATGCCAGGGCCAAGAGGTAGGAGTGGGTGGGTGGGGGAGTGGGTGTGGGAGGGTGTGGGGGACTTTTGGGATAGCACTGGGAATGTAAATGAAATAAATACCCAATTAAATAAATAAATAAATGAATGAATAAATGAATAAATAAATAAATAAATAAATAAATAAATAAAGGCAAGCCTTGCAGATGTTTAACTCTTAGGGCCTCAAAGTGCTCTTCAAGTAGAATTTACATTCACCATAATGGCCCCAAAGACCTGCTTCTGTCTTAGGGATTCTGTTTGTAAACTCCCTTGAGGAAGTCTCCTGCCTTCATTTACATGAGCCCCTTGCCCAGCATTTGTTTGCAGAACTGCAGGACAAACAAAACTACACAAAGAAAAGCAAAGAGGTAGGGAATCAAGGCCTGCTTATATTGTCTCTGATCTGCCCCCTTTCACAAAAGAAAGCATCCTCTACCTGCCTCCCACAGTCAGGCAAATGCTTGCCTTGCTCTCACGGAGGACTTGGGTTTAGCTAGGAGATCTAAACAGATAGCAGTTGGCTCTGTCTGCCTTCGGGACAGCTTAGACAAAGGACCTAGTGGGTTGTTAAATTTTTGACATTTTTACGACTAAACACTGCTATTGACTAACGAAGGGGGAATTACTATAGCAACTTCTGGCCTAAGTTAAAATCACCCAGTCTGCTAGTTGCAACAGTATGGTGGCACCTCCAGCCTGAAATGAATGCAGGCCACTCTGAACATACAAAATCACCTTAGAGGATGTAGGGAGTAGTTAATGAATAATTACAATTCCTCTGCCTGTGTGAGTGGTGTGAAAGAGATCTGACCCCGTGCCATCTGCTGAGCCGGGTGGTAGTAGATCTTTGTTCTATAAGAGAGGATAGAAATGACCTAGACCAAACCCTGGTTTTCTAGATAAAAAAAAAAAAAAACAAAAAAACAAAAACAAAAGCTCCAAGGAATGATCAGCAGGTGCCACTCAGCCTGTGAGGGACAAGACGAAATTTCCAGACTCCGGCCCACATGTCTTCACTTAAGATCAAAGTGTGATTGTAATAAAGGCATAGAGACAAGGAGATGCCATATGATAAATGGGTACTGCCCAGAAATAAAATGGCTATCCTCTCTGCTCCTTGGTGACTCAGGGAGACTAACCTGAAAGGGGATCACTTGGAGAAAAGGCAGCTTTTCACGGGCTTACACTGTTTGTGTATTCATCTATTTGTTCCTTTGTATGTTTGTGACAAGTTTCCCCATGTGGCTGGGACTGGCTCCAAACTCGAAACCTTCCTGCCTTGTGAGTACCTGGATTACAGGCACAGGCCACCACGAACACCACCAGCTCTTATCCTGGCTCCCTAGACACATCCCTCTAGAACCTAATCTTGGTTCAGATCCAGTTAGCCCTCCCACTTGCTTCTACCTCTGGCTTTAGTTGTAGATCGGTCTCACAGCAGAAGTTACTCTCTTTCTAGATATGAGATTAACAAACCACTTCCACTGTGGATGCTGCCTTACTCCTGGGTCCGGCAGGCCCAAGCCAGTGGAATTTTGGTTTCAAACTAATAAACAGCAAGAAGGGCCCATTGTATGTGTTGGCTTAATTATGTATGTATGCGTGTGTCTGTGTGTGATATGCACACTTAAGTGTGAGCATACACGTGCCATGTAATACTTATGGAGCTCAGAGAGCAGCTTTCAGAAATTGATTCTCTCCTTCCAGCATGGAATTCTACTCATCAGACTTGTGAAGCAAGCGCTCACATATCAGGTAGCACGAGCTGCCCATCGCTATGTTTTTGTGTATCTGCATATATGGGTCACAGTAGGAATGCTTGAGTCAAAGGGAAGGACCGTGAAAGCATCCTTGCGACTTAGCATGTCACTTGGTTCTATGCAAGACTGATGCTGACCTCCAGATGCCTTCTTCCCTTCAGTGGTCCTTAAATACCTCCTTGTCTTCAAGGAGGGACACCTTCTATCTACAGTTCTTATTTCTTACTGACTTAACTATTTGGAGTTTATGTGTATGAGTGTTTTGCCTGCATGTACATACATGCACGATGGGCATGCCTAGTGTCCCAGAGTCCAGAAGAGGGCACTGGATACCCTAAAACTAGAATTAGTCCGTTGTAAGCCACCATGAAGGTGCTGGGTATCAAATCTAGGTCCCCCAAAGGGCAGCCAGTACGCTTAACCATTGAGCCGGATGGTGTCACATCAGAATGTGGAAATCTGGAGATAATCAGATACGTGTTTTGGGCACAGCTTTCTTAAAATATGCAGATTACCATTACAGAAAGATAAAGAACCAGAGGCGAGGACATGACACCTCCATACCACCTCGGGCCGTCAGTTCATGCTGCCCAGGTTTCTCAGGTGGGCATGTGCCTTTTTAGCTTTGTTTTGCTTTGTTTTTCAAATTGCAGCATCTGTCTCAAACCCATCTAGTCAATTCCATAAGGACTGACAGAGCCTCCTGCCATAACTGGAGAGAGGGGTTGAATAAGATATGATTCAACCTCCCCTTTGAGTTGGTATTGAAGAAAACAACCAGCAAAGAGAAACAGGATTTCCTTAGTTCAATAATTTTGCTACTAGCAAAAACAAACAAACAAAACCTTTAATCAAGCAATTGTGGTGAGTAGTGGATTAAAGAAAATTAATGGATTTCCTAATGATTTATATAACTGTTGTTGCTGCTGCTAGGCGCAGCACCCACAGAAGTGACACTGTGCAGTTCAACAGATTGTAGGTAACAGTGAAGGTTGTTGTGAGAGCTTCTGTGCCAGGTAGACACATTAATAGTTTTTAAATTATATCTGTAAGAGATTGAATGTTGAACCTCATGCACACGGGCCAAGCATTGTGCCACAGAGCTGTATCCACATATATATTGCTTTTTAGCTTGACACAGTTTCTCACTAAATTGTCCAAGCTGGCCTTGGGCTCATTGCTTATCCTAGGTAGGCCTTGAACTTGCCATCCTTCTGACTCAGTCTCCCAAATCACAATAACTGAGTTACAAGCCCATAACTGTAATGTCAGGATGGCTCTCATTTAACTCATCAATGACTATATTTGCATTTTAGAAGGAGACAGAAAACTCTAAGAGGTTAAGTAGGCAGGTCGGCTTGCAGGATCAGAGAGCTCAAATCAGTCATACTGCTGATCATTCCGCTAATCCATCTGCCTGGCTTTGTTGATCAAATCAGGAAAATTGGATCTCACTTCCGCCCATTCTTGCTTGACTGGAATTCCTCAACTTCTTTGAACTATAGAGAGGACAACAGAGGGAGAAGGAGAGAAGGAGGAAGAGGCAAAGAGGCCTTTCTCAGCTAACCCAGGAGATGAGGTAAGCCACCATTATTGCCTGTGGGTGTGAGTAGGTGGGTGAGGCTATGGGCGTGACACATGGCAGTTAGAGGACAACTGGGGGACTCAGTTCTCTCCTGCCATCATAGGACACCTAGGGACAGAAGTCAGCTGCTCAGCCTTGACAGCAGGCCCCATCTCACAACAACCCCTACCTTAGTTTTTCATTAATTAATTAACTTATTCACTTTATATTCCAATATCAGCCCTCCTGCTCTTCCCAGTCCTCCCTCCCCTCATAGAGCTCTTCCCTCCATTCCTTCTCCCTCTTCTCTGATGGAAACAGATGCAGAGACCCACCGCCTACCTTATTTTTAAGACAGACTCCTGGGACTCCCCTATTTGTCTAAGCTGCCAGCAAACTCCAGGGATCCTCCTGCCTCTGCTTCCCAGCACTGGAGAAACAGGTATACATCACTCGCTTGACTTTTCATGTGGGTGTTGGAGACAGAAAGGGTTTCCTGCTTGAGCAGAAAGCACTCTACCCACTGAGCCATCTTGCCAGCCCCTTCTTCTTAAGAAAGTAAAAAGCATACAGCTATCCATTCTTGTTTGGCAGGATGGAAAAAAAAAAAAAAAGAATCCATCTCTACTTCTGAAAGGTATGTACTGAATTCACTGGTTTTTGTTGTTGTAAAGTGAAGAAAAAAAACCTAAGAGGTTTGTTTTATTTCCTGCAAATATTTCGCATTGCCAAGGCAACTAGAGTAACATCCCAGCCACCACAAAGGTAGTGTGAACCACAGGGAAATGAGTGTGTGGCTTGAAAGGTAAACTCCAAACTGAAACTAAAAGTTTCAAAAAATACACTAGAAAGAGTCAAGGCTTATACCACCAATTTATAATAAAAAAAATCAGAATAGTTTTTAACTTTAAATTAAATAAAAGTTATACGAGTACCCAGAGCCCCTATGGGACCAGTACTTCAACTACAAACTCACAAATGAAATTTCCAACAAAATAGAAAAGAATACTGCCTAGCACAATTTAATTGAGTTTCCTGGAGGGCCAAGCTGAAAGCAACTGACTCTTCCATACTGTGGGAAGAAAGAAATCTCTCATGCCCAGTAGAAAAGATGTGGATGAAGTCATAATGCATCATTTAATGCCACTGGGGTTTCTTCAAAGTTATATGTTTCTTCAAGATGCCAGAAGCATTCAGAAATTAAAGATGATGGGCTCTTTCCCCCTGTAGACTCGTCCTCTACCATCACCACCTATTTAAATTAATTCTACTGCAAAGCAAAACTTTAGGAACCCTGGCCTAGAAAGTCAGTTGAGCAAACGTGTCCATTAAAGGACAGGCAAGAACTAGGACAGGAGCAAGCACCTCTGGCTAGCCCTCGGCATCCTTGGGAGACGGCAGCTCAGCCTGGTCCCACCTTTTATGGCCCTCTGACAAGCACAGCTGTCCTTCTGGAAGGTAGCCACCAGGCTCCTGAAACTCTAACTTGGACAAGGGTCACCTGTGATTTGAACAGAAATATCAAAAAGGAGTATCTTTCTGCCTGTTGATTTCATGGTTTAAAAAAATAAAAGTATATCTTATTTCCCACCAATCCTCTGGAGTCTGCACAGTAGACAAACAGGAGAAAAACTGATTCTGTCATCAATTGGTTAAGAAAACCAAGAAGGCTAAATCCACAATGACAGTCATCCAGGGGAAAGGCTGTCCCTTGGCTACCTGGTGAATAGTAGCTTGTAGAGGGCTGGATTAGACAAGTTGTTGTAGATTCAGTAGTAGAAGGGGGATCCTGTTCTTCTAAATTTGTAGCTATTATTGAACATTTGGCTGGAACCAACATGTCTTCGTTCAAATCAACTAAATTAAACTGAAAGAAGCCCAAGCTTCCAGCTCTTTAGTGCCTGATAATTAGCAGCCGAGTAAAATGGAAGGCATGGCAGTCCATGCTTGCCATGTCGGAGCTGGGGAACGGAAACAGGCAGATCCTTAGGGCTTGCTGGTCTACCAGCCTAGCCAAACTATTAAGAGATCCTATAAGGAGAGAGACACATATAGACAGACAGACAGACAGACAGACAGACAGACAGACAGAGGTGGGGAATGCTCACAAGGAATAATATCCCAAGATTAACTAGTAGCTTCCATGCACAGGCATATTTACACATATACATTTACACATGCCCATGCACCCACCATCGGAACATGTGCCCACATAGTTTTAAGAAGTCAACTCAGATATTCATAATTTTTAACAGCTCTCTCCCAGAGATGTCGGAAGAATTAACAAGATGGTGTCTACAAAAACGCTCTCAGGTGAGAGAGAATCATGGGAACTCAATAAGAAATACTATCATCAGCAAAGTTCTTCTAGCCAGTGAGCTCCAGCAGAGGCCCCAAATACTCTTGTTCTCCCTTCGGATCTTTTTTTCCCTAACTTTGAAACGTTGGCATGAATGCCTCGTTGAGAATGACTGGAGGCAGCCAACAGAATGAAAAAGGAAAGCTTACTGTGAACCCCTCTGCTTCTACACAGCTACAGAGCTTCTACACAGCTAGCACACAGCCTACTTCCTCCCTCCTTCAACCTCAGGACTCTAGCTGGTTAGTTGGGTGAAATGAGTCCACTTCTTATACAGCAGTTATGAATGCTCCGCTCTGAGCCAGACTGAATTTGTGTCCAAATGTACTGACAGGAAGACATGTGCTCAGGCTGCGTTATATATGAGGTGTTTCCCTCCTCATGTGTTTTATCTCATTTCTCTGGGATCTGTCAGAAATTGCATAATTAGTTGCAGCTAATTGATTGGTGTATAAATGAATACCATGCCATTAGAAACACAGGTTGCTCTTGAATGTGTGTTACATCTATGTACATCTGAATTCTCCTGGATTTTCAATTACTGGCTCCTTGAAAGCCGTGCTTTCCTTTGGTGAAGTTTTTTTAGTTCATATCTACTTTTATTTACTATTCAGTTTGACAGTTATGTCTATTTGACTGTCTGACTACTACATTTTATTAAATTCTTTATTTTGTTTTAGTATGTCTGGGTGTTTTGACTGCATGTGTATGGGAAACATGTGAAATCATGTGTGAGGGAAATCATGTGTGGATGTATGTGCTGCATGAGAGATGTATGTATGAGAGGAGAGGAGAGGAGAGGAGAGGAGAGGAGAGGAGAGGAGAGGAGAGGAGAGGAGAGGAGAGGAGAGGAGAGGAGAGGAGAGGAGAGGAGAGGAGAGGAGAGGAGAGGAGAGTAGGGGAGAGGAGAGGAGAGGAGAGGAGAGGAGAGGAGAGGAGAGGAGAGGAGAGGAGAGGAGAGGAGAGGAGAGGAGAGGAGAGGAGAGGAGAGGAGAGGAGAGGGAGAGGAGAGGAGTAGAATCAATTAAAAGAAAATATGCTTATAAAGTTAATAAAACACACCAAAGGAATGCTCACAGCACCCTTTTAAGGTAAAGATGGCACCCCCACATACCTGGCGAAGTTTCTGTTCTATTCCCAGTAGTGGCAATGACCTTCATTAAATCATGCAGGCACTCCCTATCTTACAACCATTGGAAAGAGATCACTTGTATGCAATAGTGTCTGCAATTGGTGGATGATTATGGGATGGACCCCCAGGTGGGGCAGTGTCTGGATGGTCCATCCTTTCGTCTCAGCTCCAAACTTTGTCTCTGTAACTCCTTCCATGGGTGTTTTGTTCAGTCAGACCTGAACTAGCAGAGTGGCCATGGTAAGAGCCTTACTCCACTCTCGCCTTGACCTCCAGCAGTGTTCCTGAGCTACTCTCCAGGAGTTTTATGGCTTTGTTATCTCTCTTCCCTCCCTTCAACATAAACTCCTTCAAGCTTACATATGAATTTATCAAGCTTTTCTCAGCCCCAGGGAATATGTTCTCATTATTCCTTTTAATCTTCATCTTCACCAGTTGAGAACTAACTCAACTGGTCTTTTCTAATCACTCCATTGAGCCTGCTTCCTTTTCCTCCATCTAGGAAAAGGCACTCAGCAAAGACTCCCTTTCTTACCAGGGTGCCATTTGTCCCTTAATCACTATGTACTGAAATACATCTCTGATGCCAGCCCCAGTCAGTACTGAGAGTACCAAGCTTTTACATAAACACAGACCTAGCCTTTGAATGGCTATAGGTCTGTGAGGGTAGACTGCATGGCTCCTCTGAGTCTGGAAAGCTCCTCCAGGGAAAGGTCTTTGTGATGCCTCTTGTCTCTGCAGCCTTACTCAAATAGGCTAGCACTTGCTCAGTTAATAATGATTGACACAAACATGCAACTGGAAAGTCCTCATTGCGTTTACACAAATATTAGTGCTAGAAGGTGCCTCCTTTTTACTCAATGATTTGACATAGGGTAACTGGGTCCTCTGAATGGGACAACATTTCTAACTACTAAAGCATTTTCTAACTACTGTTTACCTTTCTTCTAACTTGGGGGCTGTAGGTAATTAGAAGAGATCCCGGGGCAGGGGCTAGAGCTGATGATACATCTACATAACAAAATATATTTATAGCAAGAGATTCCAGTCCTTCAGCATTCAAAAGAAACCAAAACAAGTTTGGAGAAATCGGGGAACCTTTTTATTTCCTCTTCCTCTTACCTCCAGCAAACAGCTCAGTCATTCCAAATGGCTTTCACATCAGCCCTGTTTTTCCACCAGAGGAGACTTTATCCATGACACCATTTACCTCTAACCAAAGGCCTAGAGGAGCTGAGAGGGGAATTTGTCATCACCCCCAAGACAGGAGCAAAGGACAGGCATTCTCCCAAGGGCCTGGGTGGCTCAGCAGCCCTACCTTTATCTGCCCACAGCTGGAGACAAAGGAGCTCCAGTCACAGCAAGGAGTCACACCTTCAGGCCAGTGGGGAAACCCCTCCTGCTTAGTCCATTCCCTCTCATCCCTAAATCCTCCTTCACTCTGTCCTAAGCTTTAGTCTAAAATTTTTGTGAGAACTACATAAGTGCCATCCATATGGTTAAATGATCTGTACAAAGTACTTAGTAGCATTCTTTGCATTTAATTCATAATCAGTACATAGGAAATAGGGTAAAGGTAGACAAGAATATGAAAGGAGGTCTGAAGCTCCCTTGACCCCCTCTACACACTTGCATACACGACACACACACACACACACACACACACACACACATACACACAAACGCACACACAAACCTGAACCTACAAGGTATTAAGACAGTTCTTCACTCTAGTCCTAAGATGATCATAAGAGGAGGTGGGTTATATCTGGCTAAAGATGACAGACAGAACTAAGTCCAAAATAGACTCTGAGAGTCCAGAAGTAACCAGGTCTTATAGTCTACCTAAAGTTGTGTAGAGTGAAGCCAGCCCTGACAACTGTCCTTTAAACATGACAGAAGTCAGGGCTGAACAATGCTTTTCATGGGTGTTGTACAATGTAAGGGACATGACTGACCAAATTCCTAGTAAATGTAAGAGAAAAAAATTAATAACTTTTCTCTGATCACTTCCCTCTATATACCACTTCCCAAACCATGTACAACAGATCGTTATGGGCTGTCCACCAGTTACCCCTTTAAGGGGCATTTATTAACCATGAAGTGTGCATCTTATGCTGCTCCCAGGATGTGGAGGATTCAGAGGTGGGCCTGATGAGCTCATGTTTGAGCAGAGTGGTATTTATGATCGACCATAGTAAAACCTTTAGTAGAGGTATGCAGGAGGTACACAGGACCACAGCAGAGGGGCAGGTAACCCAACTCAAGATGAGAGGGTCAGAAAACCTCCCTAGAGGAGTTAGAACTTGGCAGGAGTTAGAACTAAATGTTGGAATGGGAGCCTTCCAAAAACACAGAGACAGAGGAAGGAAGAAGAAGAGAAGATGGAGGGAAGAGCAGAGGAAGAGGTAAAAGGAAGGCAGAGAGAGGGAGAGAAGGAGGGGAGGGAGGGAAGAAGGGAGGGAGGGGGGAGGGAGGGAGGGAGGGAGGGAGGGAGGGAGGGAGGGAGGGAGGGAGGGAGGGGAGCAGGAACCAGATGAAGATTGGAGCACAGATGACTACCTCATGAAGGGAAACTAAGAATCAAATATGAAGCCAGGGATACAGGGAAGGGCATGCCAATGCATGAATGACCTGCTTAGAAATTAGGATTCTTTTCCAAAACAATTTCAGTTTCTGCTATAGAATCCATCTTTTGATAACAATTCAAAATAATAAAGATATGAAGTGAGGATCAAGAGGTATGTAATGCTGAAAGATGCATACATTTCAGGTGCAGTTAGAAGGATTTTGTAACAGAATACATGTGATAAATAATAAAGAAGTCAAGATTAATCACTCAATTTCTGCTTGGGCATGTTTGGGAGCAGGGGTGCAATCATGGTGCAAATTGCCAAAGAAGGAGAGAAAGCAAAGGAAGAGATGAAAAGTTAATAACTTCAGTTTAGCCTTTTATTTTGTTGCTGGACACTGAATCCAACGCCTCATGCATGCTAACTACATGGTCTACCCTGAACTACTCCCGCAGTGGGCTTTAGAATTTGTACTCATGGAGTAAATGAGATGAAACCATCTGGTTGGCTTGGCAGCTCTGTTTCTCCACTTGGAACCAGAGAAGAGTCTAAATTAGTCACCCACTGAGAATGCATCTACTCTTTGTGAGAGCTCATGAGTATGCATGGACAATGAAAAAAGAAAACTGGGGCTAGAAGATGAGAACTACCAATTCTACCAATGGTAGAAGAGGAGCCCGAGAGGAGATCAAGCACATCTGGAGACACACACACACACATAGAAGTGGGGAAAAGGAATTCCAGAGTAAATGGATAGGAAATAAGAAAAGAAATGGGTGTAAATATTATCAAAATGTGGTGTAAGCATGTATAAAATTGTCAATAAAATAAAATTTTAAAAGGAAGAAAAATCACTGCTTAAAGCAGAAACTTGCACAAACAATGTCTTTGTTAATCTTTTGACATGCACTTATTTATTGTATACATATGTGTATGTGGGGGTATGTGCATGTATGACGGCATGCACATGACAGTCAGAGGACAACTTTCAGGTGTCAGTTCTTTCCTGTCACATAAGTCCTGGGAACTCAACTTGGGTTGTCCGGCTTGGCAATACCAAGTCACTTCACCAACCTACAGTGGGCTGGCTTCCTTATATCATTTCTGAACATAGATGGTGAGTAAAAAGAAATAGACTTCTTGCGCATTCTTAATGAATAATAATTAGTTGGATGGATTGCTTATTGTCAACACCATGATAAATTAGGGATAGAGACTAATGCATAGGTCAATTTTTTTAATTGATGAGGAAGTAATTTGCTATGTATCAAATATAAAGGTCACAAAGGAAATGTATTAATTTCTAGCCAGTATCTGAACATAGAGAATTAATTAGAACAGAGTATCCACAACTCTCCCACAGTAAGAGACAGCACATTTATCACTTTCTTTAATGTTTTCAATTGAAACAGTAATCAGGAAAATGCTGATAATCTTGCTGTTGTCACATTTCACTTTTTGACATTTTGATCTGGTTCCTTTGTATTTTTTTTTACATAGTTTCAACAAATGCTGATGGGAGAATATTTGTACATAATTAAGATATTAATTTTTTAATCCATTGTTAATGTTGGTCACCTCACAGTGTTCAAAAGCAACTGAATAAACTGTGAGTATGAGTCGTGGTTGTATGGGTTTTCGATGTGGACAGTTATAATCCTAGGGAAGAAATAATTCCAGTGTATTCTAAAATAGTGTTGTCAAATGTATCATGAGAAAGTGAGATGTAATTTTAAATTTCCAATAGCCACATGAAAACAGAAAACTGGCCAAATATGTAAGCCAGCACATACAAGGTAATATTTTTACATAAAATCCATGTTGTATATTTCTAGGATATGAAGCAGCAGAACTGGTTCAGGGGTTATGTCATTCAACCTCCCATATAACTTCCTTCCCTGTAAACTGGGAAGATATCCACTTTCCTTGTCTAGCTCTCAAGAGATAATAATCTTAGAAGTGGGTACAAAATTGGTCATTATACAAGGATTACTTGTTTTGGGTATTGCAAAATTTGAGATGAGCCTGAACTGGTATATCCTGGGTATTGACTACTGGGTAATAACTGTTGGGTGCTGACTGTTGGATGCTGACTGTTGGATACTGACAGTTGAATACTGACTGTTGGGTGCTGACTGTTGGATACTAACTATTGGATACTGACAGTTGGATACTGACTATTGGATGCTGACAGTCAGATGCTGACTGTTAGATACTGACAGTTGAATACCGACTGTTCGATGCTGTCTATTGGGTGCTGACTGTTGGATACTAACTATTGGATACTGACAGTCAGATGCTGACTGTTGGATATTGACTGTTGGATACTAACCATTGGATACTGACAGTCGGATGCTGACTGTTGGATATTGACTGTTGGATACTAACCATTGGATACTGAAAGTAGGATGCTGACTATTGGATATTGACTGTTGGATACTAACCATTGGATACTGACAGTCGGATGCTGACTGTTGGATACTGATTATTGGATACTGACTGTTGGGTGCTGACTGTTGGGTGCTGACTGTTGGATACTGACAGTTGAATACTGACTATTGGTTGCTGACTGTTGGATACTGACTATTGGATACTGGCAATCGGATGCTGACTGTTAGATACTGACAGTTGAATACTGACTGTTCGATGCTGTCTATTGGGTGCTGACTGTTGGATACTAACTATTGGATACTGACAGTCAGATGCTGACTGTTGGATATTGACTGTTGGATACTAACCATTGGATACTGACAGTCGGATGCTGACTGTTGGATATTGACTGTTGGATACTAACCATTGGATACTGAAAGTAGGATGCTGACTATTGGATATTGACTGTTGGATACTAACCATTGGATACTGACAGTCGGATGCTGACTGTTGGATACTGATTATTGGATACTGACTGTTGGGTGCTGACTGTTGGATACTGACAGTTGAATACTGACTATTGGTTGCTGACTGTTGGATACTAACTATTGGATACTGGCAATCGGATGCTGACTGTTAGATACTGACAGTTGAATACTGACTGTTCGATGCTGTCTATTGGGTGCTGACTGTTGGATACTGACTATTGGATGCTGACAGTTGGATGCTGACTGTTGGATACTGACTGTTGGATACTAACCATTGGATACTTACAGTTGGATGCTGACTATTGGATACTAACTATTGGATGCTGACAGTTGGATGCTGGCTGTTGGATACTGACAGTTGAATACTGACTGTTCGATGCTGTCTATTGGGTGCTGACTGTTGGATACTGACTGTTGGATACTAACTATTGGATACTGACAGTCGGATGCTGACTGTTGGATATTGACCGTTGGATACTGATTGTTGGGTCCTGACTGTTGGGCACTGATTCTTTTGAAGTATTTTTGCTGTTGCTCTCTTATGACTTTTTTGAAGGGTTTTGTTTTGGTCTTTAGACTTTTGTTTGTTTGGACTTTGTTGTTGTTGTATTTTGTTTTGTTTTTAAATATAAGATCTCATTCTGTAGAACAGAGTAGCACCAAACATGCTATGTAACTCAGGCTGGCACTTAATGCGTTATCCTCCTGCCTGGCTGTCTATAGTGCTCAGATAACAAGCATTGCTGCCCTTTGACTGTTGCTTTGCAGGCATTCTTAAGAGACTTTCATTTCCACCTTCCCTTCATCCTTAACCATGCTAAAATCCAGTAGAATAACACCTCTACCATAAAGTATACTTCTCCCTTTTTATCCAATGAGCTTATCACCTATTCAATGCTTCCCAAATGCCAATGTAGCCAATGCTATTATACCAGATTTTTATGTCCAAAACAAAGAATGACAATAGCAATTGTCTTCCTCCTTTTTAATAACAAGATGACAATATTTTCTTGACATTTTTAAGCCAATACATTTTCTTCTCTTGAAATAGAAACAACTGACTATCATAATATCATAATATCCACATTCATCCAGGTGTCTCCATCAGCCTCTTCTTATGTCATAGTTGAAGATGGAGCCATACTGTGCTGTCACATTCTCCTATAGAAATGCTTCCTGGGCTCTTCATTGTTATGAATTAGTATCAAAATAATTTACAGGCAGCTTTTGACTCTGTTCCTGTCTCCCACGTGGGCTTCAGTCCTGCCTGGTCCCCACATGCACCAACCACCACAAGTAAAAACTGTCCTCCATGCTTCTGTCTGTTTGAAACCTTCTCTCCCACTCCACATGCATTTGGCTTGGGACGCTGTCTGCCTTTTGCTCTCCATCTAACCCCTTCCTCTGGCTAAGCTTTGCTCTTCCTCCTGCCACTGCAAATATCACAGCTTCTACTTTGTCATCTCTGAGCTTCCCCCAACAGTCTGATTTCCTACATCACAGAGAGTATAAAAGGTGACAGAGATAGGATGGGATGGAACAC